>NC_086454.1:134115563-134415563 GCF_028390025.1 Pseudophryne corroboree | reverse complement strand
CAGCCTAATCGGCCCACATTGCCTCCGCCCGTCCGCCGCCACCAGACACAACGCGCCGGGGATACGTCAGCCAGTGTGTTGGGGGAAGCCACTTCTGCAGTACTGTCCGAAGTGTGAAGGTGCCGCCCCCTGTCATGGGGAGGGGAGGGGAGGGAAGGAGGGAGCGAGCGATGCAGCAGGGGGGAGGAGGGAATAGCTCCTGCGGGTGGATAGAGACTCAAGAGCAGGTGCCTCACTTTTTTTTTTGGGTGCACGCAGAGCTGCCCTTCATGTGCCGACGCCCATAGGCAGCTGCCTAAAGCTGCCTAATGGAAGCGCCGGCCTTGGCTGTATGCCAGGCACACTTAGCACACACCTAGTTACGGCTCTGGTGTGACATTACATTTTCAATGAGAGGAGTGTGTAGTGGATGTTATAATGATAAGTGGGCACTGCAATGTGTCATAATATGAACTGGAGGGCACTGTAATGTGTCACAATATGAACTGGAGGGCACGGTATTGTGTCATATTTTGATCTGCTTATTGTTGTAATTTGGAGGCCGTTATAATTGTACATAATAAGAACTTGGGCACTTTAATGTGGCACAATATTTAATGGGGACACTATAGTGTAGCATAATTTGAACTAGTGCACCGTAACATGGCATAATTTAAACTGGAGGGTACTCAATGTGGCACAGTATGTACAGTGGGCACTGTAATGTGGCATAATATGAACTGGGGACACTGAATGTCATAATGTGAATTGGGGATACTGTGTGGCATAATGTGTACTGGCAGCCCTACGATGTGACGTCATGTAAACCAGGGAACTACAGTATGATGGTTCATAAACTAAACTAGGGCACTATTATGGGGCATAAAATTAATAACTGCTGCAGAGAGGTGTCTCTAAAGAAGCACTGGGAAGGGGCCCTTCGATATGTTGCTGTAGGGCCCACAAAGTTCTAGTTACACCCCTGGGTTTCATTTTATTTATTGCAAACAATCCGCCTGTGTCACTTTGTTATGTTTAAGAAACATATCCCACCTGTGAAATGGTCCACAAAGGGTAAAAGGAGGAATACTGCTCATCTTCAGTGAATGAAAGCCATTGCGCACTCTCCTAAATTACATACAAGTTGGTATTTTTGCCCATTTGTGCAGCTGGACAAGTGGGTGATTGTGTGGGGGGATCTGCGAGGCTATGTAGCTAGTATAACACGTGGAGTAGACGGAGCAGGGATAATGTAATGGAATTGGAAGTAATTGGTGCTGAGAATATATATATAGTATGTGTGAAAACTGATAGTATTTATTATTCCAAAAATATTACAATAAATATTACAATAAATCCTTCTATGAAGTATAGGTAAAATAGTAAAACCTATGATATGTGACAGTCACTGCAATGTCATAAGATATCACATGAATATCATCTTAGGGGTCTATTCATGAAGCAGTGAAAGGTGTGGAGAATTGAGCCAGTGGAGAAGTTGCCTATGGCAACCAATCGTCATTGGAGTAACATTTATAATTTGCATACTAATATACAATTGTACAAAGCAGCTGATTGGTTGCCATAGGCATCTTCTCCACAGGCTCACTTCTCCACTCTTTTCACTGCTTCATGACTAGATCCCTAATTAGGGGCAGATGTACTAAGCAGTGATAAAAGTGGAGAAGTGAACCAGTGGAGAAGTTGCCCATGGCAACCAATCAGCATTGAAGTAACATTTATAATTTGCATACTATAAAAGTATACAGAGCAACTGGTTGGTTGCCATGGGCAACTTCTCCACTGGCTCACTTCTCCACTTTTATCACTGCTTAGTACATGTCCCCCACAGTCATGGTCCCAGTCCAACATGCATAGCTTATAACATGTAAAAAAAAGCAATACAATTCAAAGAAATCCTGCAGCTTCTTATTGTAGATAGAATGCACTGTTTAGAGTTTGTCAGTATATATTTTATGAATATGTTAGAGTTAGGCCGGGTACATACTAGGCCGATTTCAGCAGGATTTGCCATATCAACATGACAAATCGTGCATATTGGCTAGTGTGTACCCCCTATTGTGTGCTCCCACAGGTCGTAAGCGTCCTCTTCCGGTCGACCGTGTTGCACTGCCAACCAGAAGATATCACATGCGATCCGGTGCTTTGTAATGAAGGATGGAACAGTGATCGTTCCGTCCTTCATTACATCAGGTTGGTGTGTACAAGCAATCATGCATGGTCCGGGCCAAAGTTAAGTTACTTTGCTGTGCATTCCTTCGTCCACATCCTCCAGCTTCTTTCCTCTTCCTATTTACCCAGTGTATGCTGGCCCACACTTAGAGAAGATGCGTCTTTGCTGGCATATACAGTAGTTTTCTTTCTTTTTTGTTTCTACTGTTTATCCTTTTATACACTCCCCCCTTGGTTAGAAAAAACACAATCCTATGTTTGAGCAGGGTATTATAGATGTATTGTAAACAAGTGGTCGTCATAATATACTAACTTTATTTGCATTTGACCATGTTCCAGGCTGTACTGTATATATCCAGTGTCTAGATTTGCTGCCATCAGGGAGTGACTGACAGGTAGCAGATTCGGGGCAGGCAGAATATCTAATCTTTGGCCGCAGGTGGCGTGTCAGAGCACTGACAGTGTGGGAGGGGCCACTGCTGTGGGAAGCCGGCTCACGGGTTACTTGGTGGCTAATTAATGGTGAGCTCAGAGATTGACAGGGGAAGCACCACCCCTTGCAAGTATTGTGGTTTCGCTACATCACTTGCAACTTTGCAAGTCTTGCAGAGCCAGCTCTGAATGCCAGTGCTAGTGGCTGCTGATCTGGCTGGGGCCTGAGAATCAAGGTAAGTTTAGTGCAGTCAAGCACTGCAGGGGGGTGCATTGCAGCCATGCATGTATCTTTCTCAGTGAGTTGCTACATGCATAAACATGTGCAGCTACTTGTGTGTGCATACTGGGGGTAATTCCGAGTTGATCGCAGCGGCAAATTTGTTAGCAGTTGGGCAAAACCATGGAGGTCATTCCGAGTTGTTCGCTCGCAAGCGGATTTTAGCAGATTTGCTCATGCTAAGCCGCCGCCTACTGGGAGTGAATCTTAGCATCTTAAAATTGCGAACGATGTATTCGCAATATTGCGATTACACACCTCGTAGCAGTTTCTGAGTAGCTCCAGACTTACTCGGCATCTGCGATCATTTCAGTGCTTGTCGTTCCTGGTTTGACGTCACAAACACACCCAGCGTTCGCCCAGACACTCCTCCGTTTCTCCGGCCACTCCTGCGTTTTTTCCGGAAACGGTAGCGTTTTTCCCCACACGCCCATAAAACGGCCTGTTTCCGCCCAGTAACACCCATTTCCTGTCAATCACATTACGATCGTCAGAACGATGAAAAAGCCGTGAGTAAAATTACTAAGTGCATAGCAAATTTACTTGGCGCAGTCGCAGTGCGAACATTGCGCATGCGCATTAAGCGGAAAATCGCTGCGATGCGAAGATTTTTACCGAGCGAACAACTCGGAATGAGGGCCCATGTGAACTGCAGGGGAGGCAGATTTAACATGTGCAGAGAGAGTTAGATTTGGGTGGGTTATTTTGTTTCTGTGCAGGGTAAATACTGGCTGCTTTATTTTTACACTGCAATTTAGATTGCAGATTGAACATACCACACCCAAATCTAACTCTCTCTGCACATGTTATATATCTGCCTCCCCTGCAGTGCACATGGTTTTGCCCAACTTCTATCAAAATTCCTGCTGCGATCAACTCAGAATTACCCCCACTGTGTCCATACGCATTTGCACACACATAAAATCAAGCCTTTATTTCACCTGGTGTTAATCAGAAATCCCTTTCTTGGCAGTTATGTCCTCTACCTGTTCCCTACAATCCTTGGATGTACATTTCAGGGGACTTTTTACTACAGGGTTTCACATGTATGCAAAGGCTTTAATCAGATTTTGGGAGCAAATGGTTGATTGTCATTTGCTCCCAGACATTACCAGATGTTTATTCTAACCATTGAGAATAAAAGTGCCTGTAAAAAAACCTATGTTGATGTGCTGTTCGCTGCTCTCACAAGAACAGGGTATTAGCAAACCCTGTAGAAGTACAACAACAGAAAAAATGGAGAGCGCAACAGACTAGAGTATTACCAATTAATTGTGTTTTTAATATTAAAACTAAAAACTTCCACAGACAGATGAAACAGTTAATGTTTGGCACATTTATCACCAATTAAATATTTAGCAAAATACACAATAAAAAATAACCATTAAAAAACATTACAATAGTGTATTTGATTGAATGAAGTCCTCAAGGTTATAATTCATCTAATTGTTCCATAGAACTGAATATAACCAAATACAAAGTACCAATTTGGTTGTAATGTTTCTTTTGTTTGATGTTAGAACAAAAAGTTCCTCAAATTGGTGAAGTTTGTAACAAATAGTTATATTTCTCCTTAAAATATATTTTTATTCCATGCTCCGTACACAGGTATTTAGTATGATCAATTAAAATTTGTTGAGGATACTTGCCCTTCAATTAGTAGAGGAACCAAAGCGCTGACACCTTTAAACGCTAGGATGTTATACTGATGGCCGGGGCATCTATATTATTCGATCCTCCTACACACTATTGAACAATGTATTGAGCTTGAACTGCAGCGGCTCCATCTGCGGCTATGTGTGTAGCCGTCTTGAGAGAGCTTCTGGAGTAGCTGTGGCTTACCGTTTCCAGAGAAGTCCAGACAGGCGGCACTGATGGTAACCGTGGACAGCTTGCTGCGCTGCATGTGCTTCTTTCGTGTTTATGGTATGCATCCCAAATCATCTACTTTATCTAATCTCCATTATTCTTCCTCAACAAGAGATGGTGAAGATTGGTCATTCACGAAGGATAGTCTGGGGGAGGTTTATGCGCTTCAATAACAGGCTAGATAATTTTTGTAGAACCTGTACTTTGAATGATGGTAATACAGTTTTGATATCTCCTAGAAATATCTAGCTTCATCAACCTTCCAATAATTTTGGTCCTAAGTTTACTGAGACATTCAAAAAACTGAGGAAACAGAATTCGGTTGTTTTTCAATATAATGTTCCTAGAGCTTTAAGAATTCCTAGAACTTTTCATTCTTAATTATTAACACTAGCATTCTCGTCTATAAAATCCTTGAAGACAATCTTTTAAACGGGTTCAGTAGAGAATACCGGCAGTCGGGATTCTGCGGCATCCCGACGTTCTGAATCCCAACAGGGGAAGGTATATGTATTAGTGTCGAGATCTCGGCATTGGTATTTTGACTGCTGGGATCTCAACCACCAGGATCTTGATCAGATCCCTTTTAAACAGCCTCTGGTGATTGTAGATGGTCTTTCAAAATATACTGTTTTAATCATTCTTAATTTGAAATGTGTACAAAACAACTAAATTAATTTGTTTGTTGGAAAGAGGATGGACTCAAGGAAAGGTTATAGATTCCTTAGAGAGACATGGGGAATTGAGACAAGGGATGAGAGTATGATCCTGCCACTGTACATATCATTGGTACGGCTGCACCTGGAATATTGTGTACAGTTCTGGGCACTGCATTATAAAAAAAGGTATCTTCGAACTCGAAAGAGTTCAGAGGCGAGGTACAAAATTGGTTAAGAGATTAGGGGCAATGGATTACGAGGAAAGGCTTACTAGGTTGAATATGTATATACTAGAAAAGAGGCATCTAAGAGGAGATATTCTATATATCTTCAAATATATAAAGGGACATTACAAGGAGCTATCAGGTGATTTGCATATTGAGAGAACTTTGCACAGGATACGCGGTCACCTTCTGAGGCTAGAGGAGAGAAAATTTCATACCCAACATAGGAAAGGGTTCTTCACAGTAAGGGCTTTAGGGATTTGGAACTCTCTGCTAGTGAAGGTAGTAATGGTGGACTTGGTAAATATATTTAAAAATGGTTTAGTTCAATTTCTTACTGAAACAAATATCCAACAATATAGCATTTAAAATAATGATATTTTAGGAAGAGCACAAATTATAGTTGTTAATTAGTCTTAAAACATCACTTTAACTAGAACATTATAGTAAACTTTAGCGAAATTCAGAATAGGGTAAGAATTATAATACAGGTTGATCTCGATGGGCAATTTGCCTTTTTTTCAACCTCATTAACTATGTTACTATGTTACATTCATGAAGCTAACTAAAGAAGAGTTTTCCATAAAACAATGCCTAATAAGCCTAGGCTTATGATTTGCTTGATCCTTTCTAAAAGGGTAAAGTTAAGAACAGTGGATGACAGTGTTTTATTTTGTGAAGTTAGAATGCAGACTAGGGAAACCAATCCCGGGCCATTTTTTCAATCCCGGGTATCGGGATTGAAAAATGGCCAATTCCGGGATTCCCGGGATACCCGGGATTGGCTTTTATCTAGGTGGCCGCCCCCTCGCCCCACCCACCCCGCCCACCCCGCCCGCCCAGCACATATAATTTACCATATACCGAGGGCGAGCGGGAGGGGAACATCCATTGATCGCTGCTGGGAGCCGCTGACAGCGCAGCGTGACCTCTCACACTGCGCTGGGGACCCGGAAAGAGGAAGCCGGGCAGCGTCTGAGCATCCTGTGGATGCTCAACGCTGATCCCTCAATCCCCGGGATTGGAGCTTCCAATCCCGGGATTGAATCCCGGCCACTTTTGGCCCTAAATCCCGGGATCCCGCCGATCCCGGGATTGGCCACCATAATGCAGACTGAGGTTACTGCTCTGATCGGGTTAGGGTTAGGCACTAGGGGGAGGGTTAGGGTTAGGCTGCGGGGGTGAGGGAGGTTAGCATTAGGCTGCGGAAGGTAGAGGTTAGCGTTAGTCTACAGGAGAGGTTTGTTAGGGTTAAAGGTAGGGTGAAAAAACTTTCCGAGATCCGTCAGGATTCCACTGTTGGTCTTCTGACTGTCTGGATCCCGACTGCATGACATCATACACATCAGGTTAGTCATAGTAACTAGTCTTCTGCTCCTATCTGTAATTAGCAGTTTATACATTACTTCTGCCTTAAGTTTAAGTCTTGAGGACCTGGAACTATGTACATAGCTTCTTGTGAACCAGGATTATTAAAGTGTGGAAGCTGAGAAAGCCCTTTCAGATTATGCTTACATGAGCTTTTTTGAGGCATCGGGTGGCACTTGGTCAACCGCTTCTTAGAGAGCGGTAGACCTCAACAATTGGGGCAATAGGGTGTCAGGTTGGCATCTCTAAAGCAGAAATAGTCTTTGCAGGTGACTGTGAACTTTTATTAGTGGTTGTACTAGAAATGGTAAACCCCAATGTTATCAGATCCTACTACACGTGATAAAAAGCCTATATGAAGCACATCTGTCTCGCTTAGATGATATGTCACAAGTCCATTTAGCGAGGATCTTTCAGTGAGATGGTGGACTTTCTCATTATGTTTCTACTTCATTTGATTTTCTGCATTTTTTTTCCACAGATCTCTGTGAATATATTTCGGACGCTGCCTCCCACTGACAATCCAGAGTTTGACCCTGAAGAGGATGAGCCAAATTTTGAGCCTTCTTGGCCACATCTTCAGGTAAAAAAGAGGGTGGACATTGCTGTCATTCAGTAATATCCCCCCCCCCCCCCCCATGTAATTATACTATAATTATAAGATTAATATTTACTCTTTATTGCTTCCACCATTATAATGAGGGGTGGTATTCATGTGACCGGCGGTCTGCTGACCGACAGTCACATGACCTCCTCCACCATCCCACCGGCTCAGTATCCCGATGGTCGGCATGCCGACCAACAGGGACTATTTCCACTCGTGGGTGTCCACGACACCCATAGAGTGGGAATAGAACCCGTGGCGACCGCAGGTCGCCACCGAGCCCGCAGCGTGGCGAGCGCAGCGAGCCCGCAAGGGGCTTGCTGCACTCGCCCCTCCCTGCCGGGATCCCGGCGTCGGTATGCTGCCGGGATCCCGGCGTCGGTAAGCTGACCGGCGGTCAGGAGACCGCCGGTCAGCCATACTACACCCATAATGAGTATACAACACTACTGTCCTTAATTTTATCATAGGCAGAAGTAAGGTCTCATTAGTGCATTTGTAGAGGTTACATATATCATGTCCACTACACAATGTTACAAAATGTCCCAGTTATGCTGTCGCTGGGTTACTCACCTGTCACCCTGTTCCTGATTCCGCTCCTTAGCAAGCATGTTGCATCTGTTAATATCCTGCAGGTCAGGATATCCTGTTTTGCCGAGTTTCTTGCCTGAGAAGTCTGACCAGCATACAAACACTTCTTGTCTGACAGAAGGTGCCAGTGCAATGTTGTCCACAGCCTAGCTGTTTGCTATTGCAGGGAGCTCCTACAGATTGTTATCTTTCCTAGTGACTCCAAGTGCAGATTACCATCCTGCTGCACTCTCTTCCAGTCCATTATCCTGCGCCATAGGTTCTAGTCCGATATGCTGCGCCATAGGTTCTAGTCCGATATCTTGTACCATTGGTTTTAGTCTGATATCTTGTTCCATTGGTTCCAGTCCAATAACCTGTACCATCGGTTCTATTACGGTGCTCCTATTATTCTGGTTTCATCCTGGTGATCCAGCATCCAGTACCATCCTGATTCCTGCTATCTCTTTCCACCCATGGTACACTGGCACTAGTACTGAGAAACCCGGTCAGAGGGTCACGACCTGAGTGTTGGGGGCGCAGCTAATTCCAAACTCCCTTGTGGGGGTCCCTGGTGAAGACACCCAGCACATTAGAATCTGCGCCTTCTTATACAGTCTCTAGAGGAAGTCTTGCACGATGATTAGCCTGTGTGCTTCCTACTGAAGCAACTGTATGAGTAATGCATTCATTTAGGCACTGCAGGGTTGTATAAGCAGAATAGTGGCTGCCTAGTACAGTATATTTGTACATGCAGTGCCGGATCACCAAATAGACAGAATAGGCACCGGCCTATGGGCTCTGCATCATTTAGGAGCCCCATGACAATGGATTAAAATAATATTAATTTGATCTTAAAAAAAATTACAGTCAAGCTTTCTTAAATTGTTTCCAAAAATTTTTTTAAAAATGATCAACGAAACTAAAACTTTAAAGACTCTACATAAAAACATAGACATCAGATTCACAGTACAGTTTCCAGGTCGTAGACTGTTGGTTGGTAAAATTAAAAACGTATTAGGAGATCATTTGGGAGGGGGGCCCCTGAGATTTCGACTGCCTAGGGGCCTCCACAGGGTTTAATCCAGCAGTGGGTACGTGGTAACAGTCCTTCACTGCAGTGGCTTTTACGCTGGTAAGTAAAGATATTGCTGTACACCTTTGAACAATTATTAAAAGTCCAGAGACACTAGGCAACTATTCATTGGCCATTAATTAGGGGTTTTCTGTTTTTAAACGGTCTATAAAGAAAATCTCAAGTTTTTTAAATGTACAGATGAAGCCGCACTCATCCAGTGCGGCTCCATCGCATACGTGCACTCCCGGCGTAACTAGGCGATCCGTCCGCCTAGTCACGCCGAGAGTGCACAGAGACGCTTCCCATTCTAGTGAATGGGGCATGTGCGCATCACGGATGTGGCTCCATCTGTACTTTAATTTATAGATCCATACTTGTGAATATTATTGCATGTTCTTTAAGATCAGGGAATATGAATTTTAGATGAACTGTCCCTTTAAGTGATTTTTGGTGAGGTTGGCACATGTATAAAGGAGGAATTTACCATGGTAACTGCTTATGTAGAATCATTTACCTGGCAAAGCTTTCACTAAAAGCATATTTATTTTATACATACGAACCTTTTCAAGTAACTTTACATCTATTTAATCCCTTCCACATGAATATTTACCTCAACTTATTCCAATACCTTTTCATATCTGTGCTGGTGCCATTTTTATGATTCTTACTCTGCTTTATGTACATGTATAGCTGGTATATGAATTCTTCCTCCGCTTCCTGGAGAGTCAAGATTTCCAGCCATCACTGGCCAAGAGATATGTGGACCAGAAATTTGTCCTCATGGTGAGTACATCCCTTTATGGTTCTCATGATACAGGGTGGCCATAATTAAACCTCACCTATTCATAGCTATTGGTACCTTAGTCGTGACAAACAGCCCCACTTGGCGTTCCACATCCCAGGCAGTTCGTCTGCTGTGAGCGTCTTTCTTGCTTAAAATGTACTCTTTATTTGTATAAATAAAACCACTAAGCAACAAAACTTCTTTGCTAAATTGCAATGATCAATTTAATGAGACATGTGTACATCTGTGTGAATGAGTCTGAATCTGTATACCAAGTGCTATGATGCAGCAGCTGCAGCTTTTTCTCACGCCAAGTTCCATGGTGCTTTATCTGCGACTTTTTAGTTGCTTAATTAAAAATAAGGGCCCAATTTAGTGTGTGTGTGTGTGTGTGTGTGTGTGTGTGTGTGTGTGTGTGTGTGTGTCTTTCTTTCTCATATATATATATATATTTTTATATATATATATATATATATATATATATATACAGTGCCTTGCTATAGTATTAACCCCACCCCCCCCCCCCCCCATTTTGCATTTTTCATGTTTTGTTGCCTCTCAACCTGGAATTAAAATGGATTGTTTGAAGGTTTGCATCATTTCATTCACAGAACATGACTACAACTTTTAAAGTTTTTTTTTTTATTGTGAAGCAAACAACAAATAGGACAAAATGACAGAAAACTTCAGTGTGCATAACTATTCACCCACCTAAAGTCAGTACTTTGTATAGCCACCTTTTGCTGCAATTACAGCTGCAAGTCGCTTTGGATAAGTCTCTATGAGCTTGCCACATCTTGCCACTGGGATTTTTGCCCATTCCTCAAGGCAAAACTGCTCCAGCTCCTTCATGTTGGATGGTTTCTGCTTGTGAACAGCAATCTTCAAGTCTGATCACAGATTCTCAATTGGATTGAGATCTGGTCTTTGACTAGGCCATTTCAAAACATTTAAATGTTTCCCCTTAAACCACTCGAGTGTTGCTTTAGCAGTATGCTTCGGGTCATTGTCCTGCTGGAAGGTGAACCTCCGTCCCAGTCTCAAATCACAGGCAGACTGAAACAGGTTTTGCTCAAGAATATCCCTGTATTTAGCACCATCCATCTTTCCCTCAACTCGAAACAGTTTCCCAGTCCCTGCTGCTGAAAAACATCCCCACAGCATGATGCTGCCAATACCATGTTTCACTGTGGGGATGATGTTCTTGGGGTGATGGGATGTGTTGGGTTTGCGCCAGACATAGCATTTTCCTTGGTGGCCGAAAAGTTCAATTTTAGTCTCATCTGACCAGAGCACCTTCCTCCATACATTTGGGGAGTCATCCACATGCCTTTTGGCAAACTCAAAACGTGCCTTCTTATTTTTAACACTAAGAATATTTTGTGCAGATCCATCACATAAAATTCAGTTAATTTTTTTTTTTTAAATACAATGTAACAAAATAGGTAAAAAGCCAAGGGGGTGAATACTTTAGCAAGACTAGATATATATATATATATATATATATATATATATATATATATACACACACAGTGTGTGTATGTGTGTGGGTATATATATATATACACATACATACATACATACATACATACATACATACATACACACACACACACAGAGTGCTATGCAATAGTGTTATGCAGGTGTGAAAAAAAATCTGCAAAGTAGTAAGTGCTTTCAAAAATAGAAGTGTTAATAGTTTAATAGAAGTGTTAATAGTTTATTTTTAGCAATTAACAAAATGCAAATTTAATGAATAGAAGACACCTCCTAAGAAAATCAGTATTTGGTGTGACCACCCTTTGCCTTCAAAACAGCATCATTTCCTCTAGGTACACTTGCACACAGTTTTTGTAGGAACTTTGCACAGAGGTTGTTCCAAATATATTGGAGAACTAACCACAAATCTTCTGTGGATGTAGGCTTGTTCAAATCTTTCTGTCTCTTCATATAATTCCAGACAGACTCGATGATGTTGAGATCAGGGCTCTGTGCAGGCCATGTCATCACTTCCAGGACTCCTTGTTCTTCTTTACACCGAAGATAATTCTTAATGACATTGTCTGTATGTTTGGGGTTGTTGTTCTACTACAGAATAAATTTAGAGCCATCAGACTTCTCCCTATGGTGGTATTGCATGATGAATAAGTACCTGCCTGTATTTCTCAGCATTGACGCACAAAGAAGCGGGCAACATTGAGGACCGTAGACACAGTGGTCGGCCAAGGAAACTTAGTGCATCAGATGAAAGACACATCATGCTTACTTCCCTTCGAAATCGGAAGATGTCCAGCAGCGCCATCAGCTCAGAACTGGCAGAAACCAGTAGGACCTAGGTGCACCCATCAACAACCAGAAATGGTCTTCATGGAAAAAGTGTGGCTAAAAAGCCATACCTGCAACATAGAAATGAGGCCAAGCAACTGAACTATGCATGAAAACAGAGGAACTAGGGTGCAGAAAAATGGCAGCAGGTGCTTTAGACTGATGAGTCCAAAGAACCTTATCAGTTCAAAGGGTATGAGAGCGGTGTAATAATGAGTGTCTGCAGGCAACAGTGAAGCAGGATGTAGGTGTCTTGCAAGTTTGGGGCTGCATTTTAGAAAATGGAGTTGGGAATTTGGTTGGCATTAATGGTTTCCTCAATACTGAAAAATACGGGCAGGTGCTTATCTATCTTGCAATACCATCAGGAATGTGTCTGACTCCAAATTTATCCTGCAGCAGGACAATGACCCCAAACATACAGACAATTTCACTATCTTCAGTGTAAAGAAGAACAAAGAGTCCTGGAAGTGATGATATGGCCCTGACAGAGCCCTGATCTCAACAGCAAGTCTGTCTGGGATTAAATGGAGAGACAGAGGGATTTGAGCAAGCCTACATCCTTCAGATGATCTGTGGTTAGTTTGGAACAAGCTACTACTTTCAAAAATTGTGTGCAAGTGTACCTAGAAGAATTGATGCTGTTTTGAAGGCAAAGGGTGGTCACCCCAAATATTGATTTGATTCCAATTGCTGTTCTGTTCATTCACTTTTGCATTTTGTTAATTGATAAAAAATAAACTATTTACGTTTCTATTTCTTGAAAGCATCTTACTTTGCAGCATTTTTTAGATTTTGCTAAGTGTAAACAGAACAATAATACATGACTGAATAATTAGATTTTTGCAAATATTGGAGATTACCTTAATTACAGTATTTATTTTCTTGTAAAATAATTTCCTAACTTTGCAGCTTGCACAGATTGTTCTTCTTCTGTCCTGGAAAAATTAGGCCATAGGGTAGATTTACTAATACTTCTAAAAAGGAAAAGTGGAGGTGCTGTTTAAACAAAAGCAGACAATTACATTTTAGGTACCATTATCAACCCTAGAATATGATAGTTTCCAGAATATTTTAATTTTTGGTTAAAAGATTATGGAACTTATGAGATTTTGGTGAATTTTGCGCTACATTTTAAACAACAATCAGCTGGTTTTGCCCTATAACTTATTGGCACATAAAATCTAGCTGGTAAACTTGCTACAGTCACGAGGGTTCTGTAATGACTGGAGCTATTACATAACCTTCTTATTCTCTGTATTATATTTCTTCCATGTTTCACCCATGAAATATCATCTGTGCTCTTGAAGCTCCTGGATCTGTTTGATAGCGAGGACCCCCGTGAGCGGGAATATTTGAAAACCATTCTGCATCGCGTCTATGGAAAATTCCTGGGGCTCAGAGCATATATCAGAAAACAGTGCAACAATATTTTTCTCAGGTACAGTTTATAACAAAATTGGTTTCTCTTTTCTCTGTGCATTCATAGTAGTCCGTAACATGGCTGGGTGGCATATTGGTATAAAATCACATACACCGCTCAGTCACTTAGGACAGGTGGACCTCTGTGGTGTAGACCATATTGCCAGCACATGCACCGCTCAGTCACTTAGGATAGGTGGACCTCTGTGGTGTAGACCATATTGCAGCACATGCACCACTCAATCACTTAGGACAGGTGGGCCTCTATGGTATAGGCCATATTGCAGCATACGCACTGCTCAGTCACTTAGGACAGGTGGACCTCTGTGGTGTAGACCATATTGCCAGCACATGCACCGCTCAGTCACTTAGGATAGGTGGACCTTTGTGATGTAAGCCATATTGCAGCACATGCACCACTCAATCACTTAGGACAGGTGGGCCTCTATGGTATAGGCCATATTGCAGCATACGCACTGCTCAGTCACTTAGGACAGGTGGGCCTCTGCGGTATAGACCATATTGCCAGCACATGCACCGCTCAGTCACTCAGGTGGGCCTCTAAAATTTATATAACAACCACATATAAATGTGTATAGACTAATATAAAGCGTTTTATACACATTTTAATTAGAGATGTGCGGGTTCGGTTTTACTCGGATTTACTCCGGGCTCGAAACGGCATCTTATTGGATCACGGATGTCACGCGTTTTGGATAGCCAATAAGCAAAACCCGAAATACCTGAGTAAATCCAAGTAAAACTGAACCTGCTCATCTCTAATTTTAATCAATTTAGAAGCTTTTGGGAGGCTTGGGCATGAGCATACACTTGCCTCTCGTTTCAAGATCCTGCAGAGACTGATGGGAATTTTTCGCTCTGTCCATTTTTCCCTCTGTCCATGTGCATTTTTCGTCATATTTATGGATTTTCATTATATAACCCCATTCTGAAATGGCATTATATAAAGTAAAATTTTATTGGGAAGTTTAACATTTTGATGCATGGTGAATAGCATAAAATGTTAAACCACAATAGAGATCAAGAGATTGATCCCTACTGTACGATATTCAGCGAGATGAGTAGGAACAGAGAAGATAATTGCGTTCTCTTCTCCATTAACCCTTTTTATAGCGGCGTTATGTTAAAAATGCAGAAACACTCATTTCTGCACTTTTAGCGAGAAAATAAACATCCTGAATAGAGCCCAAAATTAGGAAAATATGCTCATCATTTTTCTCTAACGTCCTAAGTGGATGCTGGGGACTCCGTAAGGACCATGGGGATTAGCGGCTCCGCAGGAGACTGGGCACAACTATAAAGAAAGCTTTTAGACTACTGGTGTGCACTGGCTCCTCCCACTAAGACCCTCCTCCAGACCTCAGTTAGATTCTTGTGCCCGGCCGAGCTGGATGCACACTAGGGGCTCTCCTGAGCACCTAGAAAGAAAGTATATTTAGGTTTTTTATTTTCAGTGAGATCTGCTGGCAACAGACTCACTGCAGCGAGGGACTAAGGGGAGAAGAAGCGAACCTACCTAACAGGTGGTAGTTTGGGCTTCTTAGGCTACTGGACACCATTAGCTCCAGAGCGATCGACCGCAGGACCCGACCTTGGTGTTCGTTCCCGGAGCCGCGCCGCCGCCCCCCTTACAGAGCCAGAAGCACGAAGAAGGTCCGGAAAATCGGCGGCAGAAGACTTCAGTCTTCACCAAGGTAGCGCACAGCACTGCAGCTGTGCGCCATTGCTCCTCATGTACACCTCATACTTCGGTCACTGATGGGTGCAGGGCGCTGGGGGGGGGCGCCCTGAGGGCAATAAATAACACCTTGGCTGGCAAAATATACATCATATATAGTCCCAGAGGCTATATAGATGTAAAATTACCCCTGCCAGTATCACAGAAAAAGCGGGAGAAAGTCAGCCGAAAAGGGGGCGTGGCTTCTCCCTCAGCACACTGGCGCCATTTTTCCCTCACAGTTCCGCTGGAAGGAAGCTCCCTGGCTCTCCCCTGCAGTCTGAGAATACTACAGAAGGGTAAAAAAGAGAGGGGAGGCACTAAATTTAGGCGCAGTATAGTTATATATATATATATATATATATGTAATATATATAAAAAAGCAGCTATAGGGAAAACACTCATTGATAGTGGGATCCCAGTGTTATATAGCGCTCTGGTGTGTGCTGGCATACTCTCTCTCTGTCTCTCCAAAGGGCTTTGTGGGGTCCTGTCCTCTGTCAGAGCATTCCCTGTGTGTTTGCGGTGTGTCGGTACGGCTGTGTCGACATGTTTGATGAGGAGGCTTATGTGGAGGCGGAGCAGATGCCTGTAAATGTGATGTCACCCCCTGCGGGGTCGACACCTGAGTGGATGGTGCTGTGGAAGGAATTACGTGATAGTGTCGACTCCTTACATAAAAGGTTTGACGACATACCTAATGTGGGACAGCCGGCTTCTCAGCCTGTGCCTGCCCAGGCGTCTCAAAAACCATCAGGGGCTCTAAAACGCCCGCTACCTCAGATGGTTGACACAGATGTCGACACAGATACTGACTCCAGTGTCGACGACGAAGAGACTAATGTAACTTCCAGTAGGGCTACACGTTACATGATTGAGGCAATGAAAAATGTGTTGCACATTTCTGATGTTACCCCCGGTACCACAAAAAAGGGTATAATGTTTGGAGAGAAAAAACTACCAGTAGCTTTTCCTCCATCTGAAGAGTTAAATGAAGTGTGTAAAGAAGCGTGGGCTTCCCCTGATAAAAAGATGGTAATTTCTAAGAGGTTACTAATGGCGTACCCTTTCCCGCCAGAGGATAGGTCACGCTGGGAAACATCCCCTAGGGTGGATAAAGCGCTCACACGCTTGTCAAAGAAGGTGGCACTACCGTCTCCGGATACGGCCGCCCTGAAGGAATCTGCTGATAGAAAGCAGGAGGCTATCCTGAAATCTATATATACACACACAGGTGTGATACTGAGACCGGCTATAGCTTCAGCCTGGATGTGCAGCGCTGCTGCTGCGTGGTCAGATTCCCTGTCAGGAAATATAGATACCCTAGACAGGGACACTATTTTGCTGAACGTAGAGCATATAAAAGACGCACTTTTATACATGAGGGATGCACAGAGGGATATTTGCCGGCTGGCATCCAAAATTAGTGCAATGTCCATTTCTGCCAGGAGAGGGTTATGGACTCGGCAGTGGACAGGTGATGCAGATTCCAAACGACACATGGAAGTTCTGCCTTATAAGGGTGAGGAATTGTTCGGGGATGGTCTCTCGGACCTCGTTTCCACAGCAACAGCTGGGAAGTCTACATTTTTGCCCCATGTTCCCTCACAACCAAAGAAAGCACCGTATTATCAGGTACAGTCCTTTCGGCCCAATAGGGGCAAGCAGGTTAAAGGCGCGTCCTTTCTGCCCAGAGGCAGAGGTAGAGGGAAAAAGCTGCAGCATACAGCCAGTTCCCAGGAGCAAAAGTCCTCCCCCGCTTCCTCTAAGTCCACAGCATGACGCTGGGGCTCCACAGGCAGAGCCAGGTACGGTGGGGGCCCGTCTCAAGCATTTCAGCAATCAGTGGGCTCGCTCACGGGTGGATCCCTGGATCCTTCAAATAGTATCTCAGGGGTACAAACTGGAATTCGAGACGTCCCCCCCCCCCCCCGCCGTTTCCTCAAATCTGCCTTGCCAACCACTCCCTCAGGCTGGGAGGCAGTGTTACAGGCAATTCAAAAGCTGTATTCACAACAAGTGATAGTAAAGGTGCCCCTACTTCAACAAGGAAGGGGTTACTATTCCACAATGTTTGTGGTACCGAAACCGGAGCGGTTCGGTGAGACCCATTTTAAATTTGAAATCCTTGAACACATATATCAAAAAATTCAAGTTCAAGATGGAATCGCTCAGGGCACTTATTGCAAGCCTGGACGAGGGAGATTACATGGTATCGCTGGACATCAAGGATGCTTACCTACATGTCCCCATTTACCATCCTCACCAGGAGTACCTCAGGTTTGTGGTACAAGATTGTCATTACCAATTCCAGACGTTGCCGTTCGGTCTCTCCACGGCTCCGAGGGTCTTTACCAAGGTAATGGCGGAAATGATGATACTCCTTCGAAGGAAGGGAGTTTTAATTATCCCGTACTGGGACGATCTCCTGATAAAGGCGAGGTCCAGAGAGCAGTTGTTGGTAGGGGTAGCACTATCTCGGGAAGTGCTACAACAGCACGGCTGGATTCTAAACATTCCAAAGTCACAGCTGGTCCCTACGACACGCCTGCTGTTCCTAGGGATGGTTCTGGACACAGAACAGAGAAAAGTGTTTCTCCCGGAGGAGAAGGCCAAGGAGCTGTCATCTCTAGTCAGAGGCCTCCTAATACCAAAACAGGTGTTGGTGCATCACTGCACGCGGATCCTGGGAAAAATGGTAGGTTCCTACGAAGCGATTCCATTCGGCAGGTTTCATGCAAGAACCTTTCAGTGGGACCTGTTGGACAAGTGGTCCGGATCGCATCTTCAGATGCATCATCTGATAACCCTGTCTCCAAGGACAAGGGTGTCTCTGCTGTGGTGGCTGCAGAGTGCTCATCTTCAAGAGGGCCGCAGATTCGGCATACAGGACTGGGTCCTGGTGACAACGGATGCCAGCCTTCTAGGCTGGGGAGCAGTCACACAGGGAAGAAACTTCCAAGGACTATGGTCAAGTCAGGAGACTTCCCTGCACATAAATATTCTGGAACTAAGGGCCATTTACAATGCCCTAAGTCAGGCAAAACCCCTGCTTCAAAACCAGCCGGTACTGATCCAGTCAGACAACATCACGGCAGTCGCCCATGTAAATCGACAGGGCGGCACAAGAAGCAGGACGGCAATGGCAGAAGCCACAAGGATTCTCCGATGGGCGGAAAATCACGTGTTAGCACTGTCAGCAGTGTTCATTCCGGGAGTGGACAACTGGGAAGCAGACTTCCTCAGCAGGCACGACCTCCACCCGGGAGAGTGGGGACTTCATCCAGAAGTCTTTCAAATGATTGTAAACCAGTGGGAAAAACCACAGGTGGACATGATGGCGTCCTGCCTCAACAAAAAGCTAGAAAAATATTGCGCCAGGTCAAGAGACCCGCAGGCGATAGCTGTGGACGCTCTGGTAACACCGTGGGTGTACCGATCGGTTTATGTGTTCCCTCCTCTTCCTCTCATACCAAAGGTACTGAGGATAATAAGGAGAAGAGGAGTAAGAACTATACTCATTGTTCCGGATTGGCCAAGAAGAGCGTGGTATCCGGAACTTCAAGAAATGATGTCAGAGGACCCATGGCCTCTACCGCTCAGACAGGACCTGCTGCAGCAGGGGCCCTGTCTGTTCCAAGACTTACCGCGGCTGCGTTTGACGGCATGGCGGTTGAACACCGGATCCTGAAGGAAAAGGGCATTCCGGAGGAAGTCATTCCTACGCTGATAAAAGCTAGGAAAGAAGTAACCGCAAACCATTATCACAGAATATGGCGAAAATATGTTGCGTGGTGTGAGGCCAGGAAGGCCCCAATGGAAGAATTTCAGCTGGGCCGGTTCCTGCACTTCCTACAGTCAGGGGTGACTATGGGCCTTAAATTGGGTTCCATTAAGGTCCAGATTTCGGCTCTATCGATTTTCTTCCAGAGAGATTTGGCTTCACTACCTGAAGTTCAGACTTTTGTTAAGGGAGTGCTGCATATTCAGCCCCCTTTTGTGCCTCCAGTGGCACCTTGGGATCTCAACGTGGTGTTGGATTTCCTAAAATCACATTGGTTTGAGCCACTGAAAACCGTGGATTTAAAATATCTCACGTGGAAAGTGGTAATGTTGTTGGCCTTGGCTTCAGCCAGGCGTGTTTCAGAATTGGCGGCTTTGTCATGTAAAAGCCCTTATCTGATTTTCCATATGGATAGGGCAGAATTGAGGACTCGTCCCCAGTTTCTCCCCAAAGTGGTATCAGCTTTTCATCTGAACCAACCTATCGTGGTGCCTGCGGCTACGAATGACTTGGAGGCTTCCAAGTTGTTGGATGTAGTCAGGGCCCTAAAAATTTATGTTTCCAGGACAGCTGGAGTCAGGAAGACTGACTCGCTTTTTATCCTATATGCGCCCAACAAGTTGGGTGCACCTGCTTCTAAGCAGACTATTGCTCGCTGGATCTGTAGTACGATTCAGCTTGCACATTCTGCGGCTGGACTGCCGCATCCTAAATCAGTAAAAGCCCATTCCACGAGGAAAGTGGGCTCTTCTTGGGCGGCTGCCCGAGGGGTCTCGGCTCTTCAACTTTGCCGAGCTGCTACTTGGTCAGGGGCAAACACGTTTGCAAAATTCTACAAATTTGATACCCTGGCTGAGGAGGACCTTGAGTTCTCTCATTCGGTGCTGCAGAGTCATCCGCACTCTCCCGCCCGTTTGGGAGCTTTGGTATAATCCCCATGGTCCTTACGGAGTCCCCAGCATCCACTTAGAACGTTAGAGAAAATAAGAATTTACTCACCGGTAATTCTATTTCTCATAGTCCGTAGTGGATGCTGGGCGCCCATCCCAAGTGCGGATTGTCTGCAATACTTGTATATAGTTATTGCTTAACTAAAGGGTTATTGTTGAGCTATCTGTTGAGAGGCTCAGTTGTTATCATGCTGTTAACTGGGTATTGTATCACGAGTTATACGGTGTGATTGGTGTGGCTGGTATGAGTCTTACCCGGGATTCAAAATCCTTCCTACTTGTGTCAGCTCTTCCGGGCACAGTATCCTAACTGAGGTCTGGAGGAGGGTCTTAGTGGGAGGAGCCAGTGCACACCAGTAGTCTAAAAGCTTTCTTTATAGTTGTGCCCAGTCTCCTGCGGAGCCGCTAATCCCCATGGTCCTTACGGAGTCCCCAGCATCCACTACGGACTATGAGAAATAGAATTACCGGTGAGTAAATTCTTATTTTTGGGTTTATCTGTAGTCTCAATTAGCAGATATCAGATGCTGAAATTCTCCTCCAAGATAATATGTCAAAACATCATATTGTGATATTTAACAGAAAATATTGTCCTCTCTGAAATATTATCTCAGATTCAGTTGTCAAAAAGGTCCTGTACTCGTGTATTACAGGACTTATCCCAAAAATATCCCTCGGTATCAGTTTATCAGCAAATGTCAAGCACATAACAGTGAGATAGATTTAGTTTTCTCTAATATGGCATACCCTGTTGGTGTCTCTCCGTATCAATACATTTACATTTCCCCACTTGTAAATATGTTAATGGTGTGCTAAAGATAAAGTGGAGAGAGTAGTTCCGGTGCCTTTCTGCCGTTTCTGCTCTCCTGCCATGTGCATTGCAGTGAAGTGAACGAGTGACAGGGTGAGAACTTCAGAGGGAAGACAAAAGGGGCTTCTGCTTTAGTGTGATTTCTGCTGTAAGTGCACTGATATCAGAGACATGGCAGTGCAATTCCAGTCAGGTCCCACACTGTGAGAGAGCTTGTAGGAAGAACAGTACCTGAGTGGGTTGTGTGTATAGATAGGACTTGTCACCCATTTTCCTCTTAGAGTCATCCAGGGATCCCACGTTAGGATGTACGTTTCACCTTAATCTTTCTCAAACAAGGCATCAGCAAAAGTCATAGGCCCTCATTCCGAGTTGTTCGCTCGCTAGCTGCTTTTAGCAGCATTGCACACGCTAGGCCGCCGCCCTCTTGGAGTGTATCTTAGCTTAGCAGAATAGCGAAAGAAAGATTAGCAGAACTGCTACTAAATATTTTCTTGCAGTTTCTGAGTAGCTCCAGACCTACTCCTAGATTGCGAACAGCTCAGTCCGTTTAGTTCCTGGTTTGACGTCACAAACACGCCCTGCGTTCGGCCAGCCACTCCCCTGTTTCTCCAGACACTCCCGCGTTTTTCCCTGACACGCCTGCGTTTTTTAGCACACTCCCGGAAAACGCTCAGTTACCACCCAGAAACGCCCCTTTCCTGTCAATCATTCACCGATCAGCAGTGCGACTGAAAAGCGCCACACGAACAACAGCAAATCTACTAAGTTTTGCGTAAAATAACTTAGCGCATGCGCTCTGCGTACCATGCGCATGCGCATTTAGCAACAAATCGCAGCATAGTGAAAATCGGCAATGAGCGAACAACTCGGAATGACCACCATAGTAAAGGGCTGGTGGGGTTCGAGAGGAAGATTTTATTTTTGACATCTCTCATACTTCACAAATTGCCAAGGTTTTAGTGATTGACTTTTACTGACAATTAGAAATTTCCCTTGCTGAAACCTTTTCATCGAACAGATTTAATTACAGTTTTTCTAGGCTCTCTTTCATGGTGAAAACTGAATGCCACATTTATATACACACATACTGTAGTACAATTTAAATAGCTAACATCTTGACACAAACACACATTCTGAAGATAAAATAAAACATAAATATGGATGAATAGATTTCAATCTGTAACCAAAGATGCAATTTATTTAGCATATCAGCAACAGTGAATACATGCACATGAGAAGCTCATGCATTTCTCTGCTGGTCTTTCTCCTCTGATCACAGGGTGTGCTCGGGCCTGTGTCCATCAAAGTAATCTGAAAAATTTTAAAAACATAATTGATTAATTTTTTCATTGTTGCGACAGTTTTGCAAGATGGTTTAGAGGGTGTCAATTTTAAATTGGAACAAATTTATCTTGTTTAATTGCCTTGGACAGTGGGTTCACTGTTCCCTTCCATGTTTCAAAGGTCAAGTTTGCAACTCACAGTTATAGATTATATTAATATATTTTTATGTAACATTTGCTTAAGCTTAAATGGATACATTTTATAGTTTTGTTACATTTCATTATTTAAATGGTGAGCATTACTTTTCTCTGGTTTCTTCTCACATGGAAAACCATTACAAATATGGGGGGTCATTCCGAGTTGTTCGCTCGCAAGCGGATTTTAGCAGATTTGCTCATGCTAAGCCGCCGCCTACTGGGAGTGAATCTTAGCATCTTAAAATTGCGAACGATGTATTCGCAATATTGCGATTACACACCTCGTAGCAGTTTCTGAGTAACTCCAGACTTACTCGGCATCTGCGATCATTTCAGTGCTTGTCGTTCCTGGTTTGACGTCACAAACACACCCAGCGTTCGCCCAGACACTCCCCCATTTCTCCGGCCACTCCTGCGTTTTTTCCGGAAACGGTAGCGTTTTTTCCCACACGCCCATAAAACGGACTGTTTCCGCCCAGTAACACCCATTTCCTGTCAATCACATTACGATCGCCAGAACGATGAAAAAGCCGTGAGTAAAATTCCTAACTGCATAGCAAATTTACTTGGCGCAGTCGCAGTGCGGACATTGCGCATGCGCATTAAGCGGAAAATCGCTGCGATGCGAAGATTTTTACCGAGCGAACAACTCGGAATGACCCCCATGCTACAATACAGCCATTAACCAGCTCAAACAAGCGTGAACATGGTTAAACCTTTCACTTTGATAGAATTTAATACTGTACATTTTGTAGTTTATTTAAAGTACAAGATCTATGAATGAATTTTTTACTTTGCAGATGACGTGACAAACATGTTTGAGTAAAACTAAATTGAGTATCTCTAACGACTATGACCCTCCTGGTAATGTCCTAAAAGTTTCATTGTAAACAAACAGTACAGATCTATGGGCCCTACACACATGCCGATTTGTGTTAAAGATATGAACGATCTCGTTCATAAATGAATGAGAACTCGTTCATATCTTTCAGTGTGGAGGCTCCAGCGATGAACGATGTGCGGCCCCGCGCTCGTTCATCGCTGGTCCCCCATCGGCTGTGCATGCAGGCCAATATGGACGATCTCGTCCATATTTGCCTGCACTTCAATGGAGCCGCGTGACGGGGGGAGTGAAGAAACTTCACTCCCCCCGTCACTGCCCCCCGCTGCCGGGTCGCCCGTCGGCAGTATCCGCTGTCGGACAGCTCGGCGGCGGATCGGCCAATGTGTAGGGCCTATATTGGTAGCAAGTGATAAGATGCAAATGATTGTACAAGTTACAAGGGTAATATTACTAATTGTGATTTTGTTTTTTTTGTTTCTCTTATTTTGCTTTTATTATAGATTTATCTATGAGACAGAACGGTTTAATGGTGTAGCAGAGCTTCTGGAAATCCTGGGCAGGTGGGTGATGGATACACATATTCTTTAATCCTTTAATTGGACACTGACCTTTGAACTCTGGGTGAAGATGGGGGGGGGGGGGGGATTAAGGCCAGTGGAAAATTCCACCAGACATTGCTGCAATGCCCAGCTGTGCACACAATGGGAACTTGCCGACATCGCATATTTAAATGTGAGGGGAAACTTGTGATGTTGTCAGGTGCAGTGTGATATCCTGGTATGGAACATCACAATGATGTTGAGAAATTGAACTCCCATCTTTATGTGCCCTTGTCACACGAACACAAGACTCGACACTTTACATGTTACTGTTCCCAGGGTTGGATAAAAAACGGAACAGACCGGACCAGTTTCCTGCATCAAACCTTGCCATTCTTGAGCTTGTAGTGCCGTGTCCCATCCAGGGCGTGTCTGTGACAGGTGTCTCCGGGGAGATGGGGAGGGACCGATTATACCTCCCCATATGGTTCGGAGATGGTGTAATAACCAAAACGGTCTGGGCCATACGATGAGCCTCTAATCTCCTCGTCCTCACCTCCCTGATGACAGCTGTCACAGGCCCTGGACAGAACACCCCTCGGAAGGGGATGGACGGAAACAAGTACTACAAGCTCCAGAATGGCGCAGTTTGCTACAGGGAGCCGGTCTGGTGTTCCGGGGTCCGGACCGTTCTGGTTTTTACCTAATCCCCTGTTCCCTCATATTAGACAGGATTGTCTGGGTTGACACAGAAATGTGACAAATATGATGACTGCAAGGACAAAAGTGCTATATTTATTATATATGTCCTTTCCATGTGATTGAAGTTAGTGGATCTGTATCTAGAAATGTACTGTACTGCTGATTTGCAGCTGGAAGGTATTGTGATAAGGTATGATCTTCAGGAAACTAAGATGTGGCAGTCAGCAGAGACATCAGGGCTTCTGGAGGAAATAAAAGGCCACAGAGGAGGGTAAGCCCTATACATGTCCCCTCTTCACCCTTTAATCTCATTTAGGTAACATTGTTTTACATAATCAGATTCCATTTCTGTGTTTCAGTGCAAAACTACTGTAGGTGCATTTTGTGCATCTCATTTGCATTTAGCACAGATTTCCTTTGTCCTGCCCAATTCCTTGTTGATTATTAACCAGATGGGATACAACTCTACAGATGACACATTGGTCCATCCCGCTTCTGATGTAAGGCACATATGATATTTTATCACAAGGGGTAAAATATATTCGCTACTGTACAGTATTGCATTTTTTTTACAGAATTGCGGCTATGATAATATGTGACTACTATTTTCTGCTTTCCCCTTGTGCACCAGTGTGTGACAGAGAGTACAAGCCCTGAGATGCCACTTTCAGTGTCTGTGGATGGTGTGATTGTGTCGGTGGTTCTGAACACTCTGCCATCTGCGCACCATCGCGAACACCATCAACACTTGTGATAGCCAGTGACTTACTCAGTGTTTTCATCTCAAATTCCACTAAACATGGCCTCTGTGGCTGTGAGTCTGCATTTGGGAATGCAGCCACGTTCACTGACATGCCCATTAAACTCCCATAAGATTCCCGTGCGAAGGCCTTTTTCCGCAAACGCTTCAGGTCAGTCACTGCCCAGGCACACCCACTGTTTTGCTCCACTGTAAGCGACACCATGGGCAACAGCGGTCTCTGTGCACACTCGGGGAATGCATGCGCCATATGGGGTTTACTGGCGTTTTTGCACATTAGGAAAATATCGCTCTTCTATGCAAACATTGGCATTGCGCCACCTCTGAACTGGACCCTTAGTATCTCTTATACTTTTGCTGATCGTTCCCATGGCTCCTGCTGATCTGCAGACCTCTCTTATGTTCTTCCTTCTATAATATTACTAACTGTGTTAAGTGCTCTCCTGCTTTCCTCTCTTTTTTCCAGTCTTTCCAGTTGACACTATCTATTTGGATATGCTCAATACATGATTTTTTAAAACTACTGTACTATACCAAGCTTAACTCAAACTCCTATATTTTACATAGGGACTGATGTGAATAGACAATTATTCTCTGTAAAGCGCTGCAGAATATGTGTGCACTATAGAAATAACTGGTAATAAATAAATAAATAATATTGCGTAAACAGGATCATATGGAAAGCACTTTCTTACTATGTATTAAATCAGACATTTTAAGATGCATTATTCTCTATTCTAGGTTATGTGCTGCTCCTGGACTTTTTTTATTTTATTTTTTACTAATGATTGGAATAGCCCCTATGTTTGTGCTATATTGTTGATAGTGCCCCACCCTCATACAGTCATTGTATGTTCCCAGTAGATCAAAGAGGAGATAAATCCTTACCTTGGTGGATTAGGCCACCCGATATCCTGAGGATGTGGAAAAGATAGCATTGTCTTTTTAGCGGTATTTGGTAAAGTAAGTTTCCCCGTGAGATCCTAAGCAATCAGGAAAATTGGTTATTAAATGAACTGTTCAAGTGCCTCTTGGCAGAATGTGGAGTGAGGCAGTTCTGTTCTAGCCCTTACCATCCACAAACTAACTGGCTGTGCAAGTATTTTCTCTATGGCAGGCACTGCATTTGTGAACACAGTACCCCTATTCTAAGAGTTTTGTGAGGGAGAATTAGCAACACAGTATAGTCTTTGTATAGTACATAGTGTGGATGAGAGCAGTTTAACCTCCTGGAAGCAAGAGTGTATGCAGCCAGGGCCGGATCTAGACTTTGTGCGCCCCGGGCGAAAAAATAGGGTTGTGGCTTCACGAAGAAGGGGCGTGGTCAGTTATGTCCCCTGTAGGGTTGTGCCCCCAGTAGAGTTGTGCCCCCTAGTTGCACCGTGCCCCCAGTACTGTGCCCCCTGTACAGTTGTGCCCCTAGTTGCGCCGTGCCCCCAGTACTGTGCCCCCTGTACAGTTGTGCCCCTAGTTACGCCGTGCCCCCAGTACTGTGCCTCCTGTAGAGTTGTGCCCCCTAGTTGTGCCGCTTAAAAAAAAATAGGATTTTGGTACTTACCGGTAAATCCTTTTCTCCTAGTCCGTAGAGGATGCTGGGGACTCCAAAAGGACCATGGGGTATAGACGGGATCCGCAGGAGCTTGGGCACACTGAAAAGACTTCAACTGGGTGTAAACTGGCTCCTCCCTCTATGCCCCTCCTCCAGACCTCAGTTATAGGAACTGTGCCTAGGAGAGACGGACATTTTGAGGAAAGGATTTTTCTTGTGTAAACTAAGGGCTACAAACATACCAGCCCACACCACAAACATACCGTACAACCGGAGTAACAGTAAACCAGATAACAGTATGAAATAACAGCAACAAGCTGAAAACCAAAAATACACAACCCGTGTATAAACCAAGTTAACCTACAAGAATACACTGCAAGTAACAGTCCGCACTGGGATGGGCGCCCAGCATCCTCTATGGACTAGGAGAAAAGGATTTACCGGTAAGTACCAAAATCCTATTTTCTCTTACGTCCTAGAGGATGCTGGGGACTCCAAAAGGACCATGGGGTTTATACCAAAGCTCCAGACCGGGCGGGAGAGTGCGGACGACTCTGCAGCACCGAATGAGCAAACGCAAGGTCCTCATCAGTCAGGGTATCAAACTTATAGAACTTAGCAAAAGTGTTAGAACCTGACCAGGTGGCCGCTCGGCAAAGCTATAAAGCCGAGACACCTCGGGCAGCCGCCCAAGACGAGCCCACTTTCCTGGTGGAATGGGCTTTTACCGACTTCGGCACGGGTAGCCCGGCCGAAGAATGAGCCTGCTGAATTGTACTACAAATCCAGCGTGCAATAGTCTGTTTTGAAGCAGGATGACCAATCTTGTTAGAAGCATACAGGACAAACAGCGCCTCAGTTTTCCTGGCAAGAGCCGTTCTGGCGACGTAGATCTTCAAAGCTCTCACCACATCCAGAGACTTTGGAACTGCCACAGCATCCGTAGCCACCGGCACCACAATAGGTTGGTTAATGCGAAACGAAGACACCACCTTCGGTAAAAATTGTTGACGAGTCCTCAATTCTGCCCTATCTGAATGAAAAATCAAGTACGGGCTCTTATGAGATAAGGCCGCCAACTCAGACACCCGCCTGGCAGACGCCAGCGCCAACAACATTACTACCTTCCAGGTGAGAAACTTCAACTCAACCTTACGCAAAGGTTCAAACCAGGGAGACATGAGAAACTGTAAGACCACGTCAAGATCCCATGGAGCCACAGGAGGCACAAACAGAGGATTGATATGCAATACTCCTTTCACAAACGTCTGAACCTCAGGGAGGACAGCTAATTCCTTTTGAAAGAAAATAGACAATGCCGAAATCTGTACTTTGATGGAGACCAATTTCAGGCCTGCATCTACACCTGCCTGCAAAAATGGAGAAAACGACCCAAATGAAAATCTTCCGCAGGAGCCATTTTAGTCTCACACCAGGAAACGTACTTCTTCCAAATACGGTGAAAATGTTTTGCCGTAACCTACTTCCTAGCCTTAATGAGAGTAGGAATGACCTCCCCAGGAATACCCTTACGAGCTAAAATCTGGTGCTCAACTTCCATGCCGTCAAACGCAGCTGCGGTAAGTCTGGAAACACGCACGGACCCTGCAACAACAGGTCCTCTCTTAGAGGAAGCGGCCAAGGATCTTCCACAAGTAATTCCTGAAGATCCGGATACCAGGCCCTTCTTGGCCAATCTGGAACGACGAGAATCGCCTGAACCCTTGCTCGACGAATGATCCCCAGTACCTTTGGAATGAGAGGAAGTGGAGGGAACACATACACCAACTTGAACACCCACGGAGACACCAGGGCATCCACCGCGCTGGCTTAAGGGTCTCTTGACCGGGAACAATACCTCGGGAGCTTCTTGTTGAGACGAGACGCCATCATGTCGATCAACGGAATTCCCCAACGCTTCGTCACTTCCGCAAAAATTTCTTAGTGAAGAGCCCACTCTCCCGGATGGAGATCGTGTCTGCTGAGGAAATCTGCTTCCCAGTTGTCCACTCCCGGTAGGAAGACTGCTGACAGGGCGCTCACGTGTTGTTCTGCCCAGCGACGGATTCTTGTGGCCTCCGCCATAGCCGCCCTGCTCCTTGTTCCGCCTTGACGGTTTATATGTGCCACCGTTGTGATGTTGTCTGACTGTACCAGGACAGATCGACCCTGAAGAAGGCTTCTTGCTTGTAGCAGGCCGTTGTAAATGGCTTTCAACTCGAGAACATTTATGTGGAGAGACGCTTCCTGGAGCGACCATCTCCCCTGGAAGTTTCTTCCTTGGGTGACAGCACCCCAGCCCCGGAGACTTGCATCTGTTGTCAGAAGCACCCAGTCCAGGATACCGAAACGGCGTCCTTCTAGGAGGTGAGAACTTTGTAGCCACCACAGAAGAGAAATTCTGGCTCTGGGAGATAAACTGATCTTCCTGTGAATGTGCAGGTGAGACCCGGACCATTTGCTCAGCAAATCCCACTGAAACACCCGGGCATGAAACCTGCCAAACGGAATGGCTTCGTACGCCGCAACCAGTTTTCCCAGAACCCGAGTACAGTGATGGATGGACACACTCTTCAGCCGCAGAAGTTCCCTGACCATAGACTGCAGTTCTAGAGCTTTTTCTTCTGGAAGAAATACTCTTCGTAACTCCGTGTCCAGAATCATGCCCAGAAAAGACAGCCGAGTGGCCGGAATCAACTGAGATTTCGGCAAATTTAGCACCCAACCGTGCTGTCGCAGCACCAACAGTACCAAATTCAGACTCCTCAGCAAGCGTTCCTTGGACCTCGCCTTTATCAGGAGATCGTCCAAGTACGGGATAATCATAACCCCTTGCCTGCGAAGGAGAACCATCATTTCTGCCATGACCTTGGTGAAAATCCTCGGGCCCGTGGAAAGCCCGAACGGCAACGTCTGAAATTGGTAATGAGAATCCTGTACCGCAAACCTTAGGAAAGCTTGATGCGGAGGATATATCGGGACGTGTAAGTAGGCATCCTTTATGTTGACTGACGCCATAAAGTCCCACCCTTCTAGACTGGCAATCACCGCTCGAAGAGATTCCATCTTGAACTTGAAAACTTTCAAGTATGGATTTAGGAACTTTAGGTTCAGAATCGGTCTGACCGAACCGTCCGGTTTCGGCACCACAAAAAGGATCGAGTAGAACCCCCCCGTTGAGACGGGGGAACGGGAACAATGACCCTCTGATGACACAACTTTTGTATTGCTGCCAGCACCACCTCCCTGTCCGGAAGAGACACTGGCAGGGCCGACATGAAAAACCGGTGAGGGGGCGTCTCCTGAAACTCCAGCCTGTAACCCTGAGATACAATGTCTAGAACCCACGGATCCAAGTCCGACTGGACCCAGACCCGACTGAAGCACTGCAGACGGCCCCCCACCGATTCGGACTCCCCCAGGGAAGCCCCAGCGTCATGCGGTGGACTTGGTAGTGGCAGGGGTGGACTTCTGGTCCTGGGCGCCTGACACTGCAGGCGACTTCTTTCCCCTTCCTCTACCTTTTGAAGCGAGAAAGGACGAACCTTTTCCTCGCCCGTATTTATTTGGACGAAAGGACTGCATCTGTTGATGTGGTGGCTTTTTGTGTTGTGTGGGAACATAGGGAAGAAAAGACGACTTACCCGCAGACGCGGTAGAAACCAGGTCCGCCAAGCCTTTCCCAAACAGGACATTACCTTTGAAGGGTAACGCTTCCATAGCTCTCTTGGAATTGGCATCAGCATTCCATTGATGGATCCACAGCGCCCTCCTGGCCGAAATAGACATGGCATTGGCTCTTGACCCCAAGAGACCAACATCCCTCGCCGCATTCTTCAGGTAATCTGCAGCGTCCTTGATATAACTAAGAGTCAAAAGAACAGTATCTTTATCAAGGGTATCCATATCAGCAGCTAAATTCTCAGCCCATTTAGCAATAGCACTACTCACCCACACCGACGCCACAGCAGGTCTGAGCAATGCACCCGTATTAGTGAAAATGGACTTCAGAGACGTCTCCAGCTTGCGATCCGCCGGATCCTTGAGAGCTGCCGTGTCAGGAGACGGAAGCGCCACCTTCTTAGACAAACGAGATAAAGCTTTATCAACATTAGGAGATGCCTCCCATTTTCCCATATCAATAGAGGGGAAAGGTTACGCCATGTAAATCCTCTTGGGAATCTGCCACCTCTTGTCCGGCGACTCCCAAGCCTTTTCACAAAGAGTATTCATCTCATGAATGGGGGGAAACTGCACCTCAGGTTTTTTTATCTTCAAACAAGCAAATCCTTGTTTCCTGTATGGCAGGTTCCTCAGAAATGCGTAACACATCTTTTATAGCCACAATCATGTACTGAATACTCTTAACTAATCTTGGATGTAAAGGAGCCTCAGTGAAGTCGACATCGGACTCCGAATCCGTGTCGGTATCAGTATCCACTACTTGAGTAAACGGCCGCTTTATCGACCCCGAAGGGGTCTGTACCTGCGACAAAGCATCCTCCATGGATTTTTTCCACACCTGTGTCTGTGATTCAGATTTATCTAATCTCTTTGATAAAGAAGCCACATTAGAATTAATTGTATTCAACAGTGCAAGTAAATCAGGTGTCGGCTGCACCGACAGAGCCAACTCCAGACCCGCATCTGCCCCCCCAATAACCTCCTCCGGTGAATAACATTCAGCCTCAGACATGTCGACACCTAGTATCGACCCACCGACACACACATACAATGCTTCAGCCAGGGGACAGGCCCACAAGGAAGCCTGGATAGAGAAACACAGAGGGAGTATGCCAGCTCACACCCCAGTGCCCATATATCCCCCCAACGAATATATGTACTAGCGCTGCCTCAACTATACCAAACTGCACCAGCTACTGTGCCCCCCCCCCCCCCCCCCCCCCCTGATAAGCTCCCCGTTACTTCAATGGAGCTTGTGGAGGTCCCGGACCAGTTTCTCTTGCATGCCGCGTGTGAGGAGAAAATGGCGCCTGTGAGCCGCGCGGCTAAGCTCCGCCCCCTCCTGGCGCGCTTTAGCCCGCCAAATTCAAAATCGTGAAAATGCCGGTGGGGGTCCCGAAAACGGTGCCGAGGCACCGAACAAGCATCTGCCGGCCCTACAAACCTCAGTAACATGCTGCCCAGGGCGCCCCCCCCAGCGCCCTGCACCCTGTGAGTGCTGGAGGAAGTGTGTGTGTGGGAGCATGGAGCGCAGTGTTACCGCTGCGCTGTACCTGGTTACTGAAGTCTTCTGCCGTACTGAAGTCTTCTGTTCTTCTCATACTCACCCGACTTCTGTCTTCTGGCTTCTGTGAGGGGGGTGACGGCGTGGCTCCGGGAACAAGCAGCTAGACGCACCAAGTAATCGAACCCTCTGGAGCTAATGGTGTCCAGTAGCCGAGAAGCAGAGCCCTTAAACTAAGAAGAAGTAGGTCTGCTTCTCTCCCCTCACTCCCACGCTGCAGGGAGCCTGTAGCCAGCAGGTCTCCCTGAAAATAAAAAACCTACCAAAAGTCTTTTCCAGAGAAACTCAGGAGAGCTCCCCTGTGAGTGTCCAGTCAGTCCTGGGCACAAAGTCTAACTGAGGTCTGGAGGAGGGGCATAGAGGGAGGAGCCAGTTCACACCCAGTTTAAGTCTTTTTAGTGTGCCCAAGCTCCTGCATCCCGTCTATACCCCATGGTCTTTTTGGAGTCCCCAGCATCCTCTAGGACATAAGAGAAATAATAATAATTAATTAATACTTACAATCCCCGCTCCTGCTTCCCGACTGCTGCTACCCTACGTCTCCGGCCGGCGGCAGCGCTCCTCTGATCTTTGGGAGAAGCGTCATGACGTCTCTCCCATAGCACTACATAGACACTAAAGGTCAATTACGACCCCTAGTGTCTATGTGCCACTCCCACAATGCAGTGCGGTGCGCGATTACTTCATCGCGCACCACACAGCATCGGGCATCTACCGAGAACCAGGGGGCACCAGTAGCGGATCTTGCCACGGTGGCGGCGCCCTCCGGAAGACGGCGCCCCGGGAAAAAAATCCTGCGTGCCCGTAGCAAGATCCGCTACTGTATGCAGCGCACCTGAGATCTGCTTGCAGTATCTTTATATGGTAGTCATTTTAAGTTACAGCTTATTTTGCAACAGACTCCTATAAATGTTGCATGGTGACCACTAAGTAACCTAAATGTTTCAAGATAATTTACCTATGAAAGCTTAAAAGAACATATAAGAATTCAATAAACCCAATAAAACTTTCCTTTAATTTAGAATGCTGGTGCAATTGTTGCAAATATTTCTTTACCTAAAATATATCAGATTATCCTATATGATAAAAGGTTAACGCTGCTTCTTATCTCTATAGGATGAATTCAAGTGTTTTGTGCACCAGCGTCCACTAGATGGCGAAATCCAAGTGTTGCTCCGTTCGGGCACGCACAGCCGCTGGCGCTGACATTACTGTTCTGTTGTCCTGTCATTTTGACAGGCTGGTACTGTAATTAGTACTTCCAACAAAATGCATGTGAAAGTAGAGTGTTAATGACTGTCTGCTGAGCTGTACATATTCCGAGAAGCGTACAGATCCTTATCACCTGGTTTGTGCCAGCCATACATCCATACCTCCCAACTTTTTTCTCATCTGAGGAGGGACACTTGTGCGCGCCGAAGGCGCGTGCCCGATTTTTAGGGGGCGTGATCTACCGGAAAGGGGCGTGGCCTCGCGGCAAGTGCCACGCTCGCAAGCCACGCCCCCGTTTTTGTCATTATGGGGGCATGCACAGCGCTGTGAGAGCTGCTGGTCATGCCCCCTCTTCCTCTCTGCCGTGAATAGACGCTGTGCGCATGCGCACCGCATTAATTCACCGCTGCTCTGCTCAGAGCAGCGAGTGACAGGGGGGGATCTCCCAACTGCCCCCCCCCCACCCGCGGGACACTGCGACCCGCGGGTGGGACAGCAGGACAGACCGTGAAAAACGGGACTGTCCCGCCGAAATCGGGACAGTTGGGAGGTATGATACATCACATACACTTAAACCAATATTTTTAACTATTTGTTTTGCTAGTGAAATGTGCAGTCGCTTTTATTCATTCATACAAATTAAAACCCCCTCTCTTGTACCGCAGAAGCATCTGTCAAACGTGCAAGCAAACAGGGGCTAGCTGGCAACTTTTAGCCTGGGGGGGCAAGTCCAGAGCACTAATCCATAAGTAATGGTGCCATCTTAAATGGAGGGTTTTTTTGTTTAAAATCTTAATTCATAAAAAAAAATTAGGCCTGGTGTAAATTATCCCAAAGATACTTTGTTATAATTTTCTCAGTGTGGCCGCGGCTTCAGCAGAGCTGTGTAGTCAAGGTGGCGGCCAGCCCGTGACCCTTGGCAGTAGTGTGGCCTTGGGGGCACATGGCCCCCTGCCCCCCGGGCCAGCTTGTCTCTGCAAGCAAATCATAATATATGCCTGAACTATGAAGAAAACTCCCATCAGCATCAGTGGTGCATTCACAATCAGCCAATCACAAGCAGTTTTAGTGCTGGCAACTATCATTATTATCATTGAATTTTCACCTACTGTACCACTCATCACCTGCAAACAAAATGGCTTCCTCACACATATATGCTTTTTGTTGTTGGTCTGCATGTGCTCGCAATTACTCATACTTACCAATACTGTAGTTGGTCTGCATTAAAATGCCTCCTCTGTACTGCTTCACCGGGCACGGGTGGGTTTAAGTGCTACAGTCTCACATGCCTGCAAGCCAGATATGCCTGAATCCCTTTTTGGGGATTCTAAAGTCTGATTTTACAAAAGTTTGTGTAACATAGCAATAGGTTGTTAATCACTTTTAGTGGCGGATTTTACCTGTTGGCTGCAAAGAAACACAGACCCAAAAGAAGACTTGGTATGACCAGCTAAATTAAAGTACAGTTTCAGAGACAGGTGCTAGTTCCAGCGGTGCAAGTATGCGGGTACGGGTGGGTACGGCGTACCCTTAAGAATTTCGCCGTGGGTACGCCGTACCCGCACCGACGGGCCGTCACTTGCTACCGCTGATGTGAGGGGAGGAGAGCGCAGCCTGCGTCTCTCCTGCCCCTCAATGTCTTCTTTCAAATCAGCGCCGCCAGTGAGCCAATCAGAGCTCGTGGAGCTTTGATTGGCTCACGGATCGGCGCTGAATATTGAACTAACCCGCCGGAGACTGAGGGGAAGGAGAGGCGCAGGCTGCGCTCTCCTCCCCTCACACAAGTCAGCAGCAGCGGTGAGCTGGGGAAGGGGAAGGGGAGGGGAGGGGGGGGGGATTCTGCTGCTGCTTCACGAATACCTGGTACTGTGGGGGGCAATGTATACCTGACACTGTGGGGGGCAATGTATATCTGGCACTGTAGGGGGCAATGTATACCTGGCACTGTAGGGGGCAATGTATACCTGGCACTGTGGGGGGCAATGTATATCTGGCACTGTAGGGGGCAATGTATACCTGGCACTGTGGGGGGCAATGTATACCTGGCACTGTGGGGGGCAATGTATATCTGGCACTGTTGCGGGCAATGTATATCTGGCACTGTGGGGGGCAATGTATACCTGGCACTGTGGGGGGCAATGTATACCTGGCACTGTGGCGGGCAATGTATATCTGGCACTGTTGTGAGCAATGTATACCTGGCACTGTGGTGGGGCAATGTATATCTGGCACTGTGGGGGGCAATGTATATCTGGCACTGTGGGGGGCAATGTATATCTGGCACTGTGGGGCATTCGTGTATCTGGCACTGTGGGGCAACGTGTATCTGGCACTGTGGGGCATTCGTGTATCTGGCACTGTGGGGCATTCGTGTATCTGGCACTGTGGGGCATTCGTGTATCTGGCACTGTGGGGCAACGTGTATCTGGTACTGTGGGGCAACGTGTATCTGGTACTGTGGGGCAACGTGTATCTGGCACTGTGGGGCATTCGTGTATCCGGCAATGTGTGGCAACGTGTATCTGGCACTGTGGGGCAACGTGTATCTGGCACTGTGGGGGTCATATGTGTATATGCCCCTCCCCCATGTGTGGATCACGCCCACATTTTCATTGGCCACGCCCCATATGGCATTTGCCCACACCCATTTTTGGGCGCGCGCATACCTGTAAGACATTTTTTCTACTTGCACCACTGGCTAGTTCTGATGCCCACATGTCAGAACAAGCTCCAGGCAGTCTGGCCCAAAACATACACGGTCTCAAAGTGAAAGCAGCCATGCAGTGTTATTTGTCAGCAATGGTAGACAGAAGAGCGTCTACCATAAAAACATGCTAAAGGAGTACCACAGTTGGAGACAGTAGCAGCTGATTGATGTGTACCAATGGAAGAAGCAGGCAGGGATCCATTTCCTGATCTTCCCAAAGATAGCACTGGTCATTGGGGGTAATTCTGAGTTGATCACAGCAGCAAATTTGTTAGCAGTTGGGCAAAACCATGTGCACTGCAGGTGGTGCAGATGTAATATGTGCAGAGAGAGTTAGATTTGGGTGGGTTATTTTGTTTCTGTGCAGGGTAAATACTGGCTGCTTTATTTTTGCACTGCAATTTAGATTTCAGTTTGTACACACCCCACCCAAATCTAACGCTCTCTGCACTTGTTATATCTGCCCCCCCTGCAGTGCACATGGGGGGTCATTCCGAGTTGATTGCTTGCTAGCTACTTTTAGCAGCCATGCAAACGCATAGTCCCCGCCCACAGGGGAGTGTATTTTCGCTTTGCAAGTGTGCGAACGCCTGAGCAGCCGAGCGGCTGCAAACACATTTTGTGCAAAACGAGACCAGCCCTGTAGTTACTTATTCTGTGCGATGATTGCTGCGATGAATGACACGGTAATGAAGTCAGATACCCACCCAGCAAATGCCTGGCCACGGCTGCGTTTTCCAAACACTCCCAGAAAACAGTCAGTCGACACCCAGAAACTCCCACTTCTTCTCAATCTCCTTGCGTCTGCCAGTGCGACTGAAAGCATCGCTAGAACCTGTGCAAAACCACGATGCTCTTTGTACCCGTACGCTGAACGTGCGCATTGTGGTGCATGCGCAGTTTTGCCGGTTTTTTAAATGATCGCTACACAGCGAACATCGGCAGCTAGCGATCAACTCGGAATGATCCCCATGGTACTGTATTGCCCAACTGCTAATAAATTTGCGCTGCGATCAACTCTGAATTAGGCCCATTGTCTGTAAAAGAGGTTTGCCCTGTCTCTTACTCTGTATTTTCTGTCATTTAGCCCATGTGCTTGCAAAGGAGTATGGGTTCCCACCTCCAGCTTCAATGTCCGGCTTCTCCGCAATCCTACCAGTCTTGTCAGTTTGATGCTTTTCACATACTGATCATTATATGCTCACGCATCCTTGCCCTTTACTGTTTATATTTCCTCAAATTAAACTTGAAGCTATAACAACATACTACAGGATTGCAAAATTAGCGAATCTCAATGTGGCATGTGCAGTGTTCGCATTGCACATGCGGGAGTAATAATTGTGGCAGAAAATGCGTATACATCGTGATCGCAATGCAGACGCTGTTTGACTGACAGGAACCCAGCGTTTCTGGGTGGAAACCTGCAGTTTTCTGGGTGTGTCTGAAAAAATGCAGACGTTTTTAAGGAGGGTCTCTGACGTCGGCGATGACCTCTTCCAGCCTCTTGTGTCGTAAAAATTGTGGACGACCTTGCCTGACGCAGATAGGAAAAGTCTTAGATGTTCCAGTAATTGGGTATGGTTTTGCCATCAGCCCGCATATTGTGATATTGGCAATTTCTGCAATGGGCGTTTTTTCTTTATTTTTGGGCTGCAATTATTTGATCACAGCAACGGCTTTTTAGCAGAAACTGCAATCCTTACTGAATAAGGTCCTATGTCCATAGCATTTGTCTCAGAACAGAATTAGTTGTAATTTAGCATTTTCACTTAAATAGTTGGATAAATGCTGTCAATTATTATTAATTATTTATTGGTCTCCTGTACATGGAAGATGTTTTTCAGAGTCTGCTCTCTGCTGTTGAACATCTTTCCTGACCTCTGCCAGGAACAGCTAGCAGCAATTTCCTTTTAATTATTAAGAGGCTCTGTACAGTACACAGAAAATGTGTTTTCTACAGTTTTCTATTCTTAATTGAAATATGTGTGCTGTGTCTGAGGCAAAACAGTAAAGGCCCATACACAGTCACACTAGGTGATTTTGAGCTGAGAGCAGGTCACTTTTGGTGTGTTGAGCTGCTTTCAGCTCAAAGCCGCCCAGTGTGTATGCACAAGCGATGAGCGGTGAGCGCTGATGCGTGCTCCCGCTTCATCGCCGGTGGCCGCCGTTCATCTACTGGTCTTACCAGTAGATGAACGGCGGGGTGAGCGGCTTTCCATAGCATCCTGATATGGAAAGCCGCTCACCCCCGCTGACATCGCTGGGCAGGGGGGAAAAGCGCTCAGTGTGTATGCACTGAGCGCTTTCAGCCCAGCTATGTCAGCGATCATCACTGTGCATACACCCTGGGCAAAAACGGCCAGTGTGTATGGACCTTAAGTTAATTTTACCCACACACCAATGTCCTCACCATCATGTTTATGGGTTGGGTATGTGTAAGCGGAGGTCAGGGGACCGGAGGTCAGCATACCAATGCCGGCATCCCGGATTCGAGAGAGGGGGGGGGGGGGGATGGGAGGGAAGGGCTCACCATGCTGCGGGCTTGTTGGCGAGCTTTCGTGGACAATAGTCCCTGTTGGTCGTCATGCCAACCGTCGGGATAATGAGGGGGCGGGATGTTGCTGGAGGTACATCCCATGTTTATGACATATACGAACATCACAATCCACATGATATGGGTATATACACCCAAAGGTATAGCACTTCGGCACGCCTTCCAATCCATAGGTCAACTAGCCGGAGATAGGTCACCTCAAGTTGAAGCAGCTGACACCCCCTCACAGTACAGAATCCCCTCCTTTCTCCACCAAAACAGTAAGCATTATGCATTTTATTTCTAACCATACATGCAAATGCTCTTGCTACAATATTGTATTTTGGTGGTGCCAACAGTATTTGTTTTTTTATACTCTCTGTACAAAATAAATGTTTATTTAAATCTGTGTAAAGGTGCATACACATGGTGAGATTTGGGCTAACCCCGATTCCAGTAGCTGCTTTTGCCACGGGCAAGCAGGCTTCTTGCCCGGGGCGCTGCTACCCCGAGGGCGGCGCCGCCGTGGCAAGAGCCACTACTCCTGACCACTCTCCCCTGCTGCAGCAGGCGCCGTGGGCTGTGTGGGCGCCCGCTGTAGCCGGCGTCGCTGACTGGCGCTAGAGGTCATAATTGACCCCTAGTGTCAGTTAGAGATGAGCGGGTTCGGTTTCTCTGAATCCGAACCCGCCAGAACTTCATGTTTTTTTTCACGGGTCCGAGCGACTCGGATCTTCCCGCCTTGCTCGGTTAACCCGAGCGCGCCCGAACGTCATCATGACGCTGTCGGATTCTCGCGAGGCTCGGATTCTATCGCGAGACTCGGATTCTATATAAGGAGCCGCGCGTCGCCGCCATTTTCACACGTGCATTGAGATTGATAGGGAGAGGACGTGGCTGGCGTCCTCTCCATTTAGATTATAAGAGACTGAGAGAGATTTACTGGAGCTGACTAGGAGGAGTACTGTTACTGTAGAAGTGTAGAGACTGAGTGGAGAGAGTTTACTAGTGAGGACAGTGCAGTTTACTTTATAATCCGTTCTCTGCCTGAAAAAAGCGATACACAGCACACAGTGACTCAGTCACATACCATATCTGTGTGCACTGCTCAGGCTCAGGCCAGTGTGCTGCATCATCTATTATCTATATATAATATTATATATATCTGTCTGACTGCTCAGCTCACACAGCTTATAATTGTGGGGGAGACTGGGGAGCACTACTGCAGTGCCAGTTATAGGTTATAGCAGGAGCCAGGAGTACATATTATATTAAAATTAAACAGTGCACACTTTTGCTGCAGGAGTGCCACTGCCAGTGTGACTGACCAGTGACCTGACCACACTGACCACCAGTATAGTTAGTAGTATACTTATATTGTGATTGCCTGAAAAAGTTAAACACTCGTCGTGTGACTTCACTTGTGTGTTTTTTTTTTTTTTATTCTATAAAAATAAAACTCATTCTGCTGACAGACAGTGTCCAGCAGGTCCGTCATTATATAATATATAATATATACCTGTCCGGCTGCAGTAGTGATATATATATATTTTTTATATCATTTATCATCCAGTCGCAGCAGACACAGTACGGTAGTTCACGGCTGTGGCTACCTCTGTGTCTCTGCACTCGGCAGGCAGTCCGTCCATAATTGTAATACCACCTAACCGTGGATTTTTTTCATTCTTCTTTATACATACATAGTTACATAGACATCTTCTCTTTATCAACCAGTCTATATTAGCTGCAGACACAGTACAGTACGGTAGTTCACGGCTGTGGCTACCTCTGTGTCTGCACTCGGCAGGCAGTCCGTCCATAATTGTATACCACCTAACCGTGGTTTTTTTTCATTCTTCTTTATACATACATAGTTACATAGACATCTTCTCTTTATCAACCAGTCTATATTAGCTGCAGACACAGTACAGTACGGTAGTTCACGGCTGTGGCTACCTCTGTGTCTGCACTCGGCAGGCAGTCCGTCCATAATTGTATACCACCTAACAGTGGATTTTTTTCAGTCTTCTTTATACATACATAGTTACATAGACATCTTCTCTTTATCAACCAGTCTATATTAGCTGCAGACACAGTACAGTACGGTAGTTCACGGCTGTGGCTACCTCTGTGTCTGCAGTCGGCAGGCAGTCCATAATTGTATACTAGTATCCATCTCCATTGTTTACCTGAGGTGCTCGGATTCTATCGCGAGACTCGGATTCTATATAAGGAGCCGCGCGTCGCCGCCATTTTCACACGTGCATTGAGATTGATAGGGAGAGGACGTGGCTGGCGTCCTCTCCATTTAGATTATAAGAGACTGAGAGAGATTTACTGGAGCTGACTAGGAGGAGTACTGTTACTGTAGAAGTGTAGAGACTGAGTGGAGAGAGTTTACTAGTGAGGACAGTGCAGTTTACTTTATAATCCGTTCTCTGCCTGAAAAAAGCGATACACAGCACACAGTGACTCAGTCACATACCATATCTGTGTGCACTGCTCAGGCTCAGGCCAGTGTGCTGCATCATCTATTATCTATATATAATATTATATATATCTGTCTGACTGCTCAGCTCACACAGCTTATAATTGTGGGGGAGACTGGGGAGCACTACTGCAGTGCCAGTTATAGGTTATAGCAGGAGCCAGGAGTACATAATATATTATATAGTGAGTGACCACCAGACACACAGTGCAGTTTATTTAATATATCCGTTCTCTGCCTGAAAAAAGCGATACACACAGTGACTCAGTCAGTCACATACCATATCTGTGTGCACTGCTCAGGCTCAGGCCAGTGTGCTGCATCATCTATTATCTATACATAATATTATATATATCTGTCTGACTGCTCAGCTCACACAGCTTATAATTGTGGGGGAGACTGGGGAGCACTACTGCAGTGCCAGTTATAGGTTATAGCAGGAGCCAGGAGTACATAATATATTATATAGTGAGTGACCACCAGACACACAGTGCAGTTTATTTAATATATCCGTTCTCTGCCTGAAAAAAGCGATACACACAGTGACTCAGTCAGTCACATACCATATCTGTGTGCACTGCTCAGGCTCAGGCCAGTGTGCTGCATCATCTATTATCTATATATAATATTATATATATCTGTCTGACTGCTCAGCTCACACAGCTTATAATTGTGGGGGAGACTGGGGAGCACTACTGCAGTGCCAGTTATAGGTTATAGCAGGAGCCAGGAGTACATAATATATTATATAGTGAGTGACCACCAGACACACAGTGCAGTTTATTTAATATATCCGTTCTCTGCCTGAAAAAAGCGATACACACAGTGACTCAGTCAGTCACATACCATATCTGTGTGCACTGCTCAGGCTCAGGCCAGTGTGCTGCATCATCTATTATCTATACATAATATTATATATATCTGTCTGACTGCTCAGCTCACACAGCTTATAATTGTGGGGGAGACTGGGGAGCACTACTGCAGTGCCAGTTATAGGTTATAGCAGGAGCCAGGAGTACATAATATATTATATAGTGAGTGACCACCAGACACACAGTGCAGTTTATTTAATATATCCGTTCTCTGCCTGAAAAAAGCGATACACACAGTGACTCAGTCAGTCACATACCATATCTGTGTGCACTGCTCAGGCTCAGGCCAGTGTGCTGCATCATCTATTATCTATATATAATATTATATATATCTGTCTGACTGCTCAGCTCACACAGCTTATAATTGTGGGGGAGACTGGGGAGCACTACTGCAGTGCCAGTTATAGGTTATAGCAGGAGCCAGGAGTACATAATATATTATATAGTGAGTGACCACCAGACACACAGTGCAGTTTATTTAATATATCCGTTCTCTGCCTGAAAAAAGCGATACACACAGTGACTCAGTCAGTCACATACCATATCTGTGTGCACTGCTCAGGCTCAGGCCAGTGTGCTGCATCATCTATTATCTATATATAATATTATATATATCTGTCTGACTGCTCAGCTCACACAGCTTATAATTGTGGGGGAGACTGGGGAGCACTACTGCAGTGCCAGTTATAGGTTATAGCAGGAGCCAGGAGTACATAATATATTATATAGTGAGTGACCACCAGACACACAGTGCAGTTTATTTAATATATCCGTTCTCTGCCTGAAAAAAGCGATACACACAGTGACTCAGTCAGTCACATACCATATCTGTGTGCACTGCTCAGGCTCAGGCCAGTGTGCTGCATCATCTATTATCTATATATAATATTATATATATCTGTCTGACTGCTCAGCTCACACAGCTTATAATTGTGGGGGAGACTGGGGAGCACTACTGCAGTGCCAGTTATAGGTTATAGCAGGAGCCAGGAGTACATATTATATTAAAATTAAACAGTGCACACTTTTGCTGCAGGAGTGCCACTGCCAGTGTGACTGACCAGTGACCTGACCACACTGACCACCAGTATAGTTAGTAGTATACTTATATTGTGATTGCCTGAAAAAGTTAAACACTCGTCGTGTGACTTCACTTGTGTGTTTTTTTTTTTTTTATTCTATAAAAATAAAACTCATTCTGCTGACAGACAGTGTCCAGCAGGTCCGTCATTATATAATATATAATATATACCTGTCCGGCTGCAGTAGTGATATATATATATTTTTTATATCATTTATCATCCAGTCGCAGCAGACACAGTACGGTAGTTCACGGCTGTGGCTACCTCTGTGTCTCTGCACTCGGCAGGCAGTCCGTCCATAATTGTAATACCACCTAACCGTGGATTTTTTTCATTCTTCTTTATACATACATAGTTACATAGACATCTTCTCTTTATCAACCAGTCTATATTAGCTGCAGACACAGTACAGTACGGTAGTTCACGGCTGTGGCTACCTCTGTGTCTGCACTCGGCAGGCAGTCCGTCCATAATTGTATACCACCTAACCGTGGTTTTTTTTCATTCTTCTTTATACATACATAGTTACATAGACATCTTCTCTTTATCAACCAGTCTATATTAGCTGCAGACACAGTACAGTACGGTAGTTCACGGCTGTGGCTACCTCTGTGTCTGCACTCGGCAGGCAGTCCGTCCATAATTGTATACCACCTAACCGTGGATTTTTTTCAGTCTTCTTTATACATACATAGTTACATAGACATCTTCTCTTTATCAACCAGTCTATATTAGCTGCAGACACAGTACAGTACGGTAGTTCACGGCTGTGGCTACCTCTGTGTCTGCAGTCGGCAGGCAGTCCATAATTGTATACTAGTATCCATCTCCATTGTTTACCTGAGGTGCCTTTTAGTTGTGCCTATTAAAATATGGAGAACAAAAATGTTGAGGTTCCAAAATTAGGGAAAGATCAAGATCCACTTCCACCTCGTGCTGAAGCTGCTGCCACTAGTCATGGCCGAGACGATGAAATGCCAGCAACGTCGTCTGCCAAGGCCGATGCCCAATGTCATAGTACAGAGCATGTCAAATCCAAAACACCAAATATCAGAAAAAAAAGGACTCCAAAACCTAAAATAAAATTGTCGGAGGAGAAGCGTAAACTTGCCAATATGCCATTTACCACACGGAGTGGCAAGGAACGGCTGAGGCCCTGGCCTATGTTCATGGCTAGTGGTTCAGCTTCACATGAGGATGGAAGCACTCAGCCTCTCGCTAGAAAAATGAAAAGACTCAAGCTGGCAAAAGCAGCACAGCAAAGAACTATGCATTCTTCGAAATCCCAAATCCACAAGGAGAGTCCAATTGTGTCGGTTGCGATGCCTGACCTTCCCAACACTGGACGTGAAGAGCATGCGCCTTCCACCATTTGCACGCCCCCTGCAAGTGCTGGAAGGAGCACCCGCAGTCCAGTTCCTGATAGTCAGATTGAAGATGTCAGTGTTGAAGTACACCAGGATGAGGAGGATATGGGTGTTGCTGGCGCTGGGGAGGAAATTGACAAGGAGGATTCTGATGGTGAGGTGGTTTGTTTAAGTCAGGCACCCGGGGAGACACCTGTTGTCCGTGGGAGGAATATGGCCGTTGACATGCCAGGTGAAAATACCAAAAAAATCAGCTCTTCGGTGTGGAGGTATTTCACCAGAAATGCGGACAACAGGTGTCAAGCCGTGTGTTCCCTTTGTCAAGCTGTAATAAGTAGGGGTAAGGACGTTAACCACCTCGGAACATCCTCCCTTATACGTCACCTGCAGCGCATTCATAATAAGTCAGTGACAAGTTCAAAAACTTTGGGTGACAGCGGAAGCAGTCCACTGACCAGTAAATCCCTTCCTCTTGTAACCAAGCTCACGCAAACCACCCCACCAACTCCCTCAGTGTCAATTTCCTCCTTCCCCAGGAATGCCAATAGTCCTGCAGGCCATGTCACTGGCAATTCTGACGAGTCCTCTCCTGCCTGGGATTCCTCCGATGCATCCTTGCGTGTAACGCCTACTGCTGCTGGCGCTGCTGTTGTTGCCGCTGGGAGTCGATGGTCATCCCAGAGGGGAAGTCGTAAGCCCACTTGTACTACTTCCAGTAAGCAATTGACTGTTCAACAGTCCTTTGCGAGGAAGATGAAATATCACAGCAGTCATCCTACTGCAAAGCGGATAACTGAGGCCTTGGCATCCTGGGTGGTGAGAAACGTGGTTCCGGTATCCATCATTACTGCAGAGCCAACTAGAGACTTGTTGGAGGTACTGTGTCCCCGGTACCAAATACCATCTAGGTTCCATTTCTCTAGGCAGGCGATACCGAAAATGTACACAGACCTCAGAAAAAGAGTCACCAGTGTCCTAAAAAATGCAGCTGTACCCAATGTCCACTTAACCACGGACATGTGGACAAGTGGAGCAGGGCAGGGTCAGGACTATATGACTGTGACAGCCCACTGGGTAGATGTATGGACTCCTGCCGCAAGAACAGCAGCGGCGGCACCAGTAGCAGCATCTCGCAAACGCCAACTCTTTCCTAGGCAGGCTACGCTTTGTATCACCGGTTTCCAGAATACGCACACAGCTGAAAACCTCTTACGGCAACTGAGGAAGATCATCGCGGAATGGCTTACCCCAATTGGACTCTCCTGTGGATTTGTGGCATCGGACAACGCCAGCAATATTGTGTGTGCATTAAATATGGGCAAATTCCAGCACGTCCCATGTTTTGCACATACCTTGAATTTGGTGGTGCAGAATTTTTTAAAAAACGACAGGGGCGTGCAAGAGATGCTGTCGGTGGCCAGAAAAATTGCGGGACACTTTCGGCGTACAGGCACCACGTACAGGAGACTGGAGCACCACCAAAAACTACTGAACCTGCCCTGCCATCATCTGAAGCAAGAAGTGGTAACGAGGTGGAATTCAACCCTCTATATGCTTCAGAGGTTGGAGGAGCAGCAAAAGGCCATTCAAGCCTATACAATTGAGCACGATATAGGAGGTGGAATGCACCTGTCTCAAGTGCAGTGGAGAATGATTTCAACGTTGTGCAAGGTTCTGATGCCCTTTGAACTTGCCACACGTGAAGTCAGTTCAGACACTGCCAGCCTGAGTCAGGTCATTCCCCTCATCAGGCTTTTGCAGAAGAAGCTGGAGGCATTGAAGAAGGAGCTAAAAGGGAGCGATTCCGCTAGGCATGTGGGACTTGTGGATGCAGCCCTTAATTCGCTTAACAAGGATTCACGGGTGGTCAATCTGTTGAAATCAGAGCACTACATTTTGGCCACCGTGCTCGATCCTAGATTTAAAGCCTACCTTGGATCTCTCTTTCCGGCAGACACAAGTCTGCTGGGGTGCAAAGACCTGCTGGTGACAAAATTGTCAAGTCAAGCGGAACGCGACCTGTCAACATCTCCTCCTTCACATTCTCCCGCAACTGGGGGTGCGAGGAAAAGGCTCAGAATTCCGAGCCCACCCGCTGGCGGTGATGCAGGGCAGTCTGGAGCGACTGCTGATGCTGACATCTGGTCCGGACTGAAGGACCTGACAACGATTACGGACATGTCGTCTACTGTCACTGCATATGATTCTCTCAACATTGATAGAATGGTGGAGGATTATATGAGTGACCGCATCCAAGTAGGCACGTCACACAGTCCGTACTTATACTGGCAGGAAAAAGAGGCAATTTGGAGGCCCTTGCACAAACTGGCTTTATTCTACCTAAGTTGCCCTCCCACAAGTGTGTACTCCGAAAGAGTGTTTAGTGCCGCCGCTCACCTTGTCAGCAATCGGCGTACGAGGTTACATCCAGAAAATGTGGAGAAGATGATGTTCATTAAAATGAATTATAATCAATTCCTCCGCGGAGACATTGACCAGCAGCAATTGCCTCCACAAAGTACACAGGGAGCTGAGATGGTGGATTCCAGTGGGGACGAATTGATAATCTGTGAGGAGGGGGATGTACACGGTGATATATCGGAGGGTGAAGATGAGGTGGACATCTTGCCTCTGTAGAGCCAGTTTGTGCAAGGAGAGATTAATTGCTTCTTTTTTGGGGGGGGTCCAAACCAACCCGTCATATCAGTCACAGTCGTGTGGCAGACCCTGTCACTGAAATGATGGGTTGGTTAAAGTGTGCATGTCCTGTTTTGTTTATACAACATAAGGGTGGGTGGGAGGGCCCAAGGACAATTCCATCTTGCACCTCTTTTTTCTTTTCTTTTTCTTTGCATCATGTGCTGATTGGGGAGGGTTTTTTGGAAGGGACATCCTGCGTGACACTGCAGTGCCACTCCTAGATGGGCCCGGTGTTTGTGTCGGCCACTAGGGTCGCTAATCTTACTCACACAGTCAGCTACCTCATTGCGCCTCTTTTTTTCTTTGCGTCATGTGCTGTTTGGGGAGGGTTTTTTGGAAGGGACATCCTGCGTGACACTGCAGTGCCACTCCTAGATGGGCCCGGTGTTTGTGTCGGCCACTAGGGTCGCTAATCTTACTCACACAGCTACCTCATTGCGCCTCTTTTTTTCTTTGGGTCATGTGCTGTTTGGGGAGGGTTTTTTGGAAGGGACATCCTGCGTGACACTGCAGTGCCACTCCTAGATGGGCCCGGTGTTTGTGTCGGCCACTAGGGTCGCTTATCTTACTCACACAGCGACCTCGGTGCAAATTTTAGGACTAAAAATAATATTGTGAGGTGTGAGGTATTCAGAATAGACTGAAAATGAGTGTAAATTATGGTTTTTGAGGTTAATAATACTTTGGGATCAAAATGACCCCCAAATTCTATGATTTAAGCTGTTTTTTAGTGTTTTTTGAAAAAAACACCCGAATCCAAAACACACCCGAATCCGACAAAAAAAATTCGGTGAGGTTTTGCCAAAACGCGTTCGAACCCAAAACACGGCCGCGGAACCGAACCCAAAACCAAAACACAAAACCCGAAAAATTTCAGGCGCTCATCTCTAGTGTCAGTGCGGCGCTGCTATGGGAGAGACGTCATGACGTCTCTCCCATAGAGACAGCAGCAGCAGCGGTCCGGAAGCAGGAGCGGGGCTGGTGGTAAGTATTGTTTTTTTGTTTTTCTTGTTTGCAAGCGGCACTACTACAGGGGGCTCAACTACTAGGGGCACAACTACAGGGGGGACATACTGGGGGCACTACTACAGAGGGCACTGCTACGGGGAACAGCTACTGGGGGCAAATCAACTGGGGGCACAGCTACTGGGGGCACTACTACATGGGGCAAATCTACAAGAGGCACAATACTAGGGGCACTACTACAGGGGGCACAGCTACTGGGGGCACAGCTACTGGGGGCACAACTACTAGGGGGCACATACTGGGGGCACTACTACATGGGACACTGCTACAGGGGGCACAGCTACTGGGGGCAAATCTACAGGGGGCACTACTACAAGGAAGAACAGCTACTGGGGGCACTACTACAGGGAGCACTACTACAGGGGGCACAGCTACTGGGGTAAAATCTCCAGGGGGCAGAGCTACTGGGGTCAAATCTACATGGGGCACAACTACTAGGGGCACATACTGGGGGCACTACTACAGGAGACACTGCTACAGGGGGCACATCTACTGGGGACACTGCTACAGGGGGCAAATCTACTAGGGGCACTACTAAAGGGGGAACTGCTATAGGGGGAACAGCTACTGGGGGTACTACTACAGGGGGCATAGCTACAGGGGGCAAAGCTACTGGGGGCACAACTACTGGGGGCACAGCTACAAGTACAGGGGGATAACTGTGGCCATGCCCCTTCCCTATGAAGAAGCCATGCCCCTATTTTTGACCGCACGCCTTTGGCGCGCACCAACTCTATTTTACTGTGGGGGGGGGGGGCACAGGAAACTTTTGCCCTGGGCGCCACGAGGTCTAGAACTGGCCCTGCCCAATTCTCACTGTGCGATAGGGACTAGGTCGGTATCGCAAGCATATAATGACTGTGCTTGCGGTACTGACTGCGATTTTGGCTAAGTGTCAATTTTGACTATTTTTTCTAAGATATAGTCAAAATGTACTTATCTGCACAGTCTATCTAGGCTTGCGATGCCGTCTGCGCGGGACCGCGCTTCGACATTGCATTGGTATCGCAAGGTGACTTTCACCTTGCGATCTGCATATACTTTCCTTACGACTTTGACTATATAGTCAAAATTGTAAGAAAATATCTCACAGTGGCCCTCATTCCGAGTTGTTCGCTCGCAAGCTGCTTTTAGCAGCTTTGCACACGCTAAGCCGCCGCCTACTGGGAGTGAATCTTAGCTTATCAAAATTGCGAACGAAAGATTCGCAATATTGCGAAAAGACTTCTCTGTGCAGTTTCTGAGTAGCTTGAGACTTACTCTTCCAGTGCGATCAGTTCAGTGCTTGTCGTTCCTGGTTTGCTGTCACAAACACACCCAGCGTTCGCCCAGACACTCCTCCGTTTCTCCAGCCACTCCCGCGTTTTTCCCAGAAACTGTAGCGTTTTTACAAACACTCCCCTAAAACGGCCAGTTTCCGCCCAGAAACACCCACTTCCTGTCAATCACATTACGATCACCAGAACGAAGAAAAAACCTCGTAATGCCGTGAGTAAAATACCTAACTGCATAGCAAATTTACTTGGCGCAGTCGCAGTGCGAACATTGCGCATGCGCAGTTAGCGGAAAATCGCTGCGATGCGAAGAAAATTACCGAGCGAACAACTCGGAATGACCACCAGTGTGTACACACCATTAGTGATGAGAAGAGCACCATTTCAGGTTTCCCCTAGCTACCATCAGAGTTAAAGGGTAAGGCTGGGTACACACTTGGCGATGTGCACCCGATATATTGTCCAATCTGGCAGACAATATATAATTCACATCGTCCAGTATGTATTCACTATATCGTTAACGATTCGCGCTCATGCGGGTCATTACTCATTAACGATGTACAGTATCTTTTCGTTTTCAACTTGAAATCTAAAGATATTGTACAAGACGGCATGCACCCTCTGTATGTATGAACGATATTGTTTTCAGGTGGTGGTGGGGGAAGGGGGGGGTCTTGCGTGATGTCACATCTAATGTGCCATCGGCAAGTGTGTACCCAGCCTTACTCCACTGCCAAATATTCAGATCTGCAGTTTTGTGACCCCTGATAAATGAATAGTTATGGCCCTCCATGTCAGGTGATATAATTGCTGAATCTTAAAATATGACCTCTGCCCTAAATGGCACTTAAAGACTTCGGGGCAGATGTACTAAGTCTATCAGAGTGATAAAGTGGAGAGAGATAAACTACCAACAAATCAGCTCTTCTCATTTTTGAAACATAACGTGTAATATGACATTTAGGAGCTGATTGGCTGGTACTTTAGCTCTCTCCACTTGAACACTCTCCAAGGCTTAGTACATCTCCCCCTTAGACAATTCAGTTACTCACATTTAACAGATCTGTATGAATAATTATCAGGGGATTGGTTAACCCCATCCACTTACTGCAGAAATTTCACAAACTCAAACCAAGAATTGTGTAAAGTGATCAGTGTCTTGTTGCAGTGCAATAGTAGTCTATAATTATCCTAGATCAGTGGTTCTCAAACTCGGTCCTCAGGACCCCACACAGTGCATGTTTTGCAGGTAACCCAGCAAGTGCACAGGTGTATTAATTACTCACTGACACATTTTAAAAGGTCCGCAGGTGGAGCTAATTATTTCACTTGTGATTCTGTGAGGAGACCTGCAAAACATGCACAGTGTGGGGTCCTGAGGACCGAGTTTGAGAACCTGTGTCCTAGATTATCCCCATTTTGTTTGCAGCTGTGCATGCACATGCAACACACTGTGCATCTGCCGTGGTGGTCTTACGGATACGTACATCTGCCGTGGTGGTCTTACGGATACGTACATCTGCCGTGGTGGTCTTACGGATACGTACATCTGCCGTGGTGGTCTTACGGATGCGGTTGCAGTGAGGGTTTATTTAGCAAAGTGAATGACAGGCAGGGAGCATTTGTGGGACGTAAAGGGAAAGTGGTGATTCAGACACAGGCGTGTCGTAACCATTTCAGGGGCGCGTCACATATGTGACTACGATCCCGTATGCAGTTACAATGTCTCTGGTGTTTTACTTCCTGCAACCATAGTGAGGTTACACAGAAGCCTGGTTATCGACCGATGGGCGTCGGATGTCTGCGTCTTTACATGCAGATCTCAGATGCCTACAGTGGCCGTTTCAATACACATCCCAACTGCTGCGACATCTGCAGATTTTCCCACAGTTCCTGTACCCTGAATCGCAGCTGCGATGGAATGTGTGTTCATCTCTCAATCAGGTCCTTAGTCCCTGTTCCAAAAAAATAAAGCCCCTTAAATGTTGTGCGCACCAGTGGCAGCTGTGCACCTAACCCAATCACTGGCCACATTGGACAAAGCTGTCTTGGTTGCAGGCCGGAGCCCACAAAGTGGTAGTGTCCTGCAATAATGATGGCAGTAAGGAGAAATGTTAGTATCTTTGTATATATTATATATCTCACAACGTTCCTCGTAGAAGAGTTGGTACAATTTTGAACAATCTCTTGAATTGCCCATACCATGCCTGATCCACATATAGGGGGTCATTCCGAGTTGTTCGCTCGTTATTTTTTTCTCGCAACGGAGCGATTAGTCGCTAATGCGCATGCGCAATGTCCGCAGTGCGACTGCGCCAAGTAAATTTGCTATGCAGTTAGGTATTTTACTCACGGCATTACGAGGTTTTTTCTTCGTTCTGGTGATCGTAATGTGATTGACAGGAAGTGGGTGTTTCTGGGCGGAAACTGGCCGTTTTATGGGTGTGTGCGAAAAAACGCTACCGTTTCTGGAAAAAACGCGGGAGTGGCTGGAGAAACGGAGGAGTGTCTGGCCGAACGCTGGGTGTGTTTGTGACGTCAAACCAGGAACGAAACTGACTGAACTGATCGCAGATGCCGAGTAAGTGTGGAGCTACTCAGAAACTGCTAAGAAGTGTCTATTCGCAATTCTGCTAATCTTTCGTTCGCAATTTTGATAAGCTAAGATTCACTCCCAGTAGACGTCGGCTTAGCGTGTGCAAAGCTGCTAAAAGCAGCTTGCGAGCGAACAACTCGGAATGACCCCCATAACACACCAATGTGTGGCCATTTCCTCTCTGCACTATGTCACCTCCCTGCAGCCAGTGCTGCCCTGCCAGTATTGGGGCTGAGAGGCCAGTGATACTAAGCTTGCTTGTAGATTTCAGCATTCAGTTCAGCTGCCACTGTTTGCCATCTTTTCCCAAAACCAAAAATCCATTTATTTTTTCCTCTGCCCCTTATTTCAATCTTATTTGTGGCAATTATCTCACAATAGAAAAGCTTGGGGGAAGTTCTAGTGGCAGACATGGGTTTGCATCAGTCTGCGTGTACATCGCTACCCAACAATCTACGTGATGGCCAATGTTGTGGTAGGCAGAATGGAGCGAAGAAGAAACGATACAGTCAGTAATATAAGTAGTAAGAATAAGACATTTTTGTTTTTGATTTGTACTGTGGAACCACTCCTGTTTGTTGTCAGTGATGTTCTTGTCACTCAGGAAGCTACAGTTTATTAGACTATACTAGTGGTTTTCGACTCCAGTCCCCAAGTATCCCCAACAGTTCAGATTTCCCGGATTACTGTCCTTGGAAACAAGTGGGTTAATTACCAATTCAGCAAAATAAATCATTCACCTGTGTGTGAAACCATGACCTGTTGGGGTACTTGGCTTTTACTGTACTTTTACAGTTTATACTTAACCAGGGCAGGACCAGAAACAAAATATATGAATCAGCAGTGTTTAAGCACTATGGGGGAGATGTACTAAGCCTTGAACAGAGATCAAGTAGAAGGAGCTAAAGTACCAGCCAATCGGCTCCTCTCATGTTGATTGGTTGGTAGTTTATCTCTTTATCATCTGCCCCTAAATCGCCTACTACATGTGACTGCTGCGTGCACACACCTTGGAACATGGCAATCACTGACATTCCCTTTCCTGACATCTGGTGGATCACAGTCTTTTAGGCTATCCAGGGCAGACATTTTTACCAATTTCAATGTGAAACTATTGTATCTATAGAGAGCTCAGTCTCTGATTCTTTAGAGCTGTGACCAGCGCGTTCTCTTGTATATGTGCTGCAGTTTCCCTACAGTGTATATGTGATAATACTCATGGATCGCACCGGTTACGCCTCAATCACCCAAACTGGTACCTTGTTTCTTTTTTTATTTTGCAGTATCATCAATGGTTTTGCTTTACCTCTAAAATCTGAACACAAGCAGTTTCTTGTCCGAGTATTGATACCTCTGCACTCTGCAAAATCGCTCTCTATATTCCATGCCCAGGTAAGAGTTGTCAGTGGTAGTTACAGTATGTATGAGGGAAGGATAAATGCTGTAATCTGCACTGAGGCTTAGAGCGCTCAGTGATAGCAGACTACATGGACACAGCCTTTAAGAATAAACATGCATAGACACAGCCTTTAAGAATAAGCGTATTATTCATGGAGGACAAAATAAGCCTTGCCCCTGATCCACATGAATTTTGCCCTAACTCACCTATAACTTCCAACATTTTTGGGGGATTCCCGTCCCCTTGCAAGGTCTGGAAGTTTGGACTGTCCTACCAAAATCAAAACAGTTGGGTTGTATGATGGAGAAGGATATATGGGGCCTCATTTAGAAAGGGACTAAAGGGTGCAAATAATACTTTTCTTAAACACTGGTTTCTTTTTCATGTATAACACAAATACTGGGGAGCTTCATTGTTTCACTGCTATCTAGCGTTGAACTAGGACACAATCTCTTCTTCCCAGCTCAAAATCTATTGCACTAATAGCAAGTTAATTTTAGGCTGCACAATACACAGTATGATATGCAAAATTGCAAATCCCTGTTTGTTTAGGGGGAATGCAGCATTGGATCTTGGAACATGTCCACCTGACACAAGCCACACAGGGGTTATAAATGTAAAGAAACTAAAGAATCTTTTACTACAGATTGGCTTGCATTAGACCGATAATTTGGTTGTTACAGCTTAATGCACATTAGCAATTCAGCATTTTCATATCAAATATCCTCCACGCTGGAAGAATCATGTTTTCTTTCTACTTAGTATTTTCTGATATTCATAAAGGGAGGGCTATCACTTATATATATATCTCATACAAATGTGCTGCACTCCTGGTGACTTAATAAATGGCTGTACATCTGCATAAGTACGGCAATGTTTCAGTGCCCGTTTATTGACCTGACAAAAGTGCCACTAATAAACGGGCACTAAAACGTTGCCGTACTTATGCAGATGTAAAGCAGTTTATTAAGTCGCCAGGAGTGCAGCACATTTGTATGATATTTTGACTGTTTAATGCTGGCACCCGACTCCATTGAATAAATATTGGGAGAGCCGGACCACGTTGTTACTGTGTATATGTGTGTATGTGTATTTATATAATATATATGTGTGTATATATATATATATATATATATAAGATTTTACTCACCGGTAAATCTATTTCTCGTAGTCCGTAGTGGACGCTGGGGACTCCGTAAGGACCATGGGGAATAGACGGGCTCCGCAGGAGACTGGGCACTCTAAGAAAGATTTAGTACTACTGGTGTGCACTGGCTCCTCCCTCTATGCCCCTCCTCCAGACCTCAGTTAAGGAAACTGTGCCCGGAAGAGCTGACATTACAAGGAAAGGATTTTGGAATCCAGGGTAAGACTCATACCAGCCACACCAATCACACCGTATAACTTGTGATAACATACCCAGTCAACAGTATGAACAACAACAGAGCATCAGACAAACCTGATGCAACCATAACATAACCCTTATGTAAGCAATAACTATATACAAGTATTGCAAAAGAAGTCCGCACTTGGGACGGGCGCCCAGCATCCACTACGGACTACGAGAAATAGATTTACCGGTGAGTAAAATCTTATTTTCTCTAACGTCCTAGTGGATGCTGGGGATTCCGTAAGGACAATGGGGATTATACCAAAGCTCCCAAACGGGCGGGAGAGTGCGGATGACTCTGCAGCACTGAATGAGCAAACACAAGGTCCTCCTCAGCCAGGGTATCAAACTTGTAGAACTTTGCAAAAGTGTTTGAACCCGACCAAGTAGCTGCTCGGCAAAGTTGTAATGCCGAGACCCCTCGGGCAGCCGCCCAAGAAGAGCCCACCTTCCTTGTGGAATGGGCTTTTACAGATTTTGGAGGCGGCAAGCCAGCCGCAGAATGAGCCTGCTGAATCGTGTTACAGATCCAGCGAGCAATAGTTTGCTTTGAAGCAGGAGCACCCAGCTTGTTGGATGCATACAGGATAAACAGCGAGTCAGGTTTCCTGACTCCAGCCGATCTGGCTACATAAATCTTCAAAGCCCTGACTACATCTAGTAACTTGGAATCTTCCAAGTCACGAGTAGCCGCAGGCACCACAATAGGTTGGTTCACATGAAAAGATGACACCACCTTTGGCAGAAATTGCGGACGAGTCCATAATTCTGCCCTGTCCATATGGAAAACCAGATAGGGGCTTTTACATGACAAAGCCGCCAATTTTTGACCACTTTTCACGTGAGATATTTTAACTCCACGGTTTTAAGCGGCTCAAACCAGTGAGATTTCAGGAAACTCAACACCACGTTAAGATCCCAAGGTGCCACTGGTGGCACAAAAAAGGGGCTGAATATGCAGCACTCCCTTTACAAACGTCTGAACTTCAGGTAGAGAAGCTAGTTTTTGTATGAAGAAAATGGATCGGGCCGAAATCTGGACCTTAATGGACCCCAATTCTAGGCCCAAAGTCACTCCCGACTGTAGGAAGTGAAGGAAACGGCCCAGCTGGACTTCCTCTGTAGAGGCATTCCTGGCCTCACACCCAGCAACATATTTTCGCCGTATACGGTGATAATGTTTAGCCGTCACGTCCTTCCTAGCCCTTATCAGCGTAGGAATAACCTCATCCGGAATCCCTCTTTTCTACTAGGATCCGGCGTCCAACCGCCATGCCGTCAAACGCAGCTGCGGTAAGTCTTGGAACATACAAGGTCCCTGCTGCAACAGATCCTACCCTAGAGGCAGAGGCCATGGGTCCTCTGAGCATTTCTTGCAGCTCTGGATACCAAGTCCTTCTTGGCCAATCCGGAACAATGAGTATTGTTCTCACTCCTCTTTTCCTTATGATTCTCAGCACCTTGGGTAAGAGAGGAAAAGGAGGAAACACATAAACCGACTGGAACATCCACGGTGTCACCAGTGCATCTACAGCTATCGCCTGAGAGTCTCTTGACCTGGCGCAATACCTCTGTAGCTTTTTGTTGAGGCGGGATGCCATCATGTCCACCTGTGGCAGTTCCCACCGACCTACAAGCTGCGCGAAGACTTCTTGATGAAGTCCCTACTCTCCCGGGTGGAGGTCGTGCCTGCTGAGAAAGTCTGCTTCCCAGTTGTCCACTCCCGGAATGAACACTGCTGACAGTGCGCTTACGTGATTCTCCGCCCAGTGATGAATTCTGGTGGCTTCTACCATCGCCACCCTGCTCCTTGTGCCGCCTAGGCGGTTTACATGAGCCACTGCGGTGATATTGTCTGACTGAATCAGAACCGGTTGGTCGCGAAGCAGGGTCTCCGCTTGACTTAGGGCGTTGTATATGGCCCTTAGTTCCAGGATATTGATGTGAAGGCAAGTTTCCTGCCTTGACCACAGCCCTTGGAAATTTCTTCCCTGTGTGACTGCCCCCCACCCTCGGAGGCTTGCATCCGTGGTCACCAGGACCCAGTCCTGAATGCCGAATCTGCGACCTTCGAGAAGGTGAGCACTCTGCAGCCACCACAGGAGAGACACCCTGGCACTGGGGGATAGGGTGATTAACCGATGCATCTGAAGATGTGATCCGGACCACTTGTCCAGTAAGTCCCATTGGAAGGTCCTCGTATGGAACCTGCCGAAGGGAATGGCCTCGTATGATGCCACCCTCCTTCCCAGGACCCGAGTGCAGTGATGCACTGACACCTGTTTTGGTTTTAATAGATTCCTGACCAGTGTCACGAGCTCCTGAGCTCTCTGTATCGGGAGATAAACCCTTTTCTGGTCTGTGTCTAGGATCATGCCTAGGAGAGGCAGATGAGCTGTAAGAACCAACTGCGACTTTGGAATATATAGAATCCCGCCATGTTGCCGTTACACTTCCAGAGAAAGTGATACGCTGTTCAGCAACTGCTCTCTTGATCTCGCTTTTATGAGGAGATCGTCCAAGTACGTGATAATAGTGACACCTTGCTTCCGCAGGAGCACCATCATTTCCGCCATTACCTTGGTGAATATTCTCAAGGCCGTGGAGAGACCAAACGGCAACGTCTGAAATTGGTAATGACAATCCCGTACCGCAAATCTGAGGTACGCCTGATGAGGTGGATAAATGGGGACATGAAGGTATGCATCCTTTATGTCCCGAGTCACCATAAAATCTCCCCCTTTCAGGCTTGCAATAACCGCTCTTAGCGATTCCATCTTGAACTTGAACCTTTTCAGGTATATGTTCAGGGATTTTAAATTCAATATGGGTCCGACCGAACCGTCTGGTTTCGGGACTACAACATGGTCGAATAATAACCCCCTCCTTGTTGAAGGAGGGGAACCTTGACCACCACCTGTTGAAGATACAATTTGTGAATTGCAGTTAACACTGTTTCCCTCTCGTGGGGGGAAGCCGGCAGGGCCGTCGGTGAGGGGGCATCTTCTCAAAGTCCAGCTTGTATCCCTGAGACACAATATCTATTGCCCTGGGATCTAACAGGGAGTGAACTCACTTGTGGCTGAACTTACGAAGGCGTGCCCCCACCGGGCCTAGCTCCGCCTGTGGAGCCCCAGCGACATGCGGTGGATCTTTGTAGAGGCCGGGGAGGACTTCTGTTCCTGGGAACTAGCTGTGTTGTGCAGCTTCTTTCCTCTGCCCCCGCCTCTGGCAAGAAAGGACGCACCTCGGACTTTCTTGTTTCTTTATTCGAAAGGCTGCATTTGATAATGTCGTGCTTTCCTAGGCTGTGCAGGAATATAAGGCAAAATATCAGAATTACCAGCTATAGCTGTGGAGACCAGGTCCGAGAACCCTTCTCCACACAATCCTCAGCCTTCCATATGCCTCTTAAGTCGGCATCATCTGTCCATTGCACATTCTACAGGACACGTCAAGCAGAAATCGACATAGCTTTGACTCTAGGACCCAGTATACTCATGTCTCTTTGGGCATGTTTTATATATATATATACCTATCTCTTAAGACAGCATCTTTAATATATATATATATATATATATCACTATATATACATATATATCTATATGCATACTAGGGTCTCAATCTCTGCTGATAAGGTACCTGTCCATGCTGCCACAGCGCTATAAACCCATGCCGACACAATCGCCGGTCTGAGTAGTGTACTAGAATGTGCACGCTATCTGCAGGATCCCTGAGAATAGCTAGTGCTACCTTCTGTGCAAACGTGACACCCTAGGGGAAGATTCCCATCACATCCTGGCCCTAGTGGGGAAAGGATACTGCCTGAGAATTCTTTGTGGGAAGCTGCAGTCTCTTGTCTGGAGATTCCCGCTCTTTTTCCTCATGAGAGGAGGGAAATTTACCTCAGCTTTCTTCCCCTTAACATGTGTACCCTTGTGTCAGGGACAAATGAGTCATCAGTGATATGCAAATCATCTTTTATTACAATAATCATATATTGAATACCTTTCAGCCATTTTGGCTGTAACTTTGCATTATCGTAGTCGACACTGGAGTCAAACTCCTTGTCGATATCAGTGTTTATTATTTTGGATAGTGAGAATTGTGAGACTCTGAAGATCTCTGTGACATAGGGACAGACATGGGTAGATTTCCTGTCTGTTCTCTAATCTTTTGTGCAATAAATTCACCTCAGCACTTACACATATCCAAACAGGTGTCGGCGTTGTCGACGGAGACACCCTCTCACACACATATTTGCTCTATCTCTTCCTTAGGGGAGCCTTTTACCTCAGACATGTCGACACAGACGTACCGACACACCACACACACAGGGGATGCTCTATTTGAAGACAGTTCCCCCACAAGGCCCTTTGGAGAGACAGAGAGAGAGTATGCCAGCACACACCCCAGCGCTATATGACCCAGGAATCACACAGTAAAGGCCCGTACACACTGGTCGATGTATCGGCCGTTCTCTTGAACGGCCGATACATCGCGGGACCGTCGGCCAGTGTGTACGGGCGATACGTCTGTGAACTCCGTCGTTCACAGACGTATCGCGTCGGCCGCGCAGCACAGCCGACAGCCAATATATCTAACGATATATTGGCCCGTCGCTGTGTGTGTACGGGGCGGTCGTCCGACCGCCCGTACACATGCTGCGGCGGCCGGCGGTGATAGACAGGTGAACTGGGCGGGCGCTCGCGCCCGCCCGCCCAGTTCATGACGTCAGTCCCCCGACGGATCGGGCTGTGTGTATGCACAGCACACTGCCCGATCCGTACATAGATATATCTGCAGATCAATTAATCTGCAGATATATCTACTAGTGTGTACCCACCTTAACTTAGTGTTAACCCAGTAGCTGCTGTATATATTGTTTTTACGCCAAATTTATGTGCCCCCCCCCTCTCTTTTTCACCCTCTCTATCGTGCTTCTGCAGGGGAGAGCCTGGGGAGCTTCCTCTCAGCGGAGCTGTGGAGAGAAAGTGGTGCTGGTGAGTGCTGAGGAAGAAAGCCCCGCCCCCTCAGCGGCGGGCTTCTCCCGCGATTTTGTGTAAAATTAATGGCGGGGGCTCATGCATATAACAGTGTCCAACTGTATATATGCTGCTTTTTGCCAGGAGGTAATCAATTGCTGCCCAGGGCGCCCCCCCCTGCGCCCTGCACCCTACAGTGACCGGAGTGTGTGGGTTAGTGTGGGCGCAATGGCGCACAGCTGCAGTGCTGTGCGCTACCTCATTTGAAGACAGGAGTCTTCTGCCGCCGATTTTGACGTCTTCTTGCTTCAACCCGCCGGCTTCTGACTTCTGGCTCTGCGAGAGGGACGGCGGCGCGTCTCCGGGAGCGGACGACAAGGTCAGGTCCTGTGTTCGATCCCTCTGGAGCTAATGGTGTCCAGTAGCCTAAGAAGCGCAACCTAGCCGCAGTTAGTAGGTTTGCTTCACTCCCCTCAGTCCCACGTAGCAGAGAGTCTGTTGCCAGCAGAAGCTTTCTGAAAATAAAAAACCTAACTTTAATACTCAGGAGAGCTCACTAAAATGCACCCAGCTCTGTCCGGGCACAGATTCTAACTGAGGTCTGGAGGAGGGGCATAGATGGAGGAGCCAGTGCACACCAGTAGTACTATATCTTTCTTAGAGTGCCCAGTCTCCTGCGGAGCCCGTCTATTCCCCATGGTCCTTACGGAGTCCCCAGCATCCACTAGGACGTTAGAGAAATATATATGTATGTATGTATGTATGTATGTATGTACGTACGTACGTATGTGTATATATATAATATTGCAAGCAGTGAGCACAAGTAAAGTTATATTCAATGAAATAAAGTGTGCGGTTCATGTATACTTAGTTGTGTGCAGCATATACAAGGTGCCGCAATAATAGATTATAGAGTGGGAAAGTCTATTGAGTTGCGTAGTGCTTTTAGTGTCTTGACGTATTTTCTTTCCGCAGCTTGCCTATTGTGCAGTTCAGTTCCTGGAAAAAGACTCCTCCCTAACAGAGCATGTAAGTTACACTGTTTTACCCATAATACCAGATTTTTACATTGTAAATGTTACTCCCTAATTAATATCAATTTACAGTGACCAGAAATAAATACAGACGGAGAGATTAAGTTAATATTCAGAGTAAGAGGAACATTGTGTTGTGCAGTTGGGAAATAGGGACAAATCCTTAAACCCTGGGAAAGTTGCCAGAAATTAGGGACAGTTGGCATCTATGCATTTTGCATTAATGTGGATAATGATTATAAGAAGAGGTTGGCCACTGCCTCATCATGACATTATTGTCCTGCAAGAGAAGGGGGGGGGGGGATTCTAGTTTAGCTGATGCTCTGTGCTTTTGAGGGCTAGATTTAAAAAGACAATAGTCATATAATCAAAATATAGCTATATATGCTGCATATTACTACTGCCCTCAAACTTGCAGAGATTCAGCAGCGTAAAGATCCTCAAAGTCCTGGGTAAACTACTGAGGGTCAGCATGGATGTGCAGCATCTTTGTGCTCATTAGGTCGATAACAGGGAGGCACTGGCTCCAAAAGGCTTCCTTCAAGCATTCGACTCAGTGGGTAGGAATGGAATATGTTTTAAATAAATGATAGAAAAGGAACTAGGATATCTGAATAATCTGAGAGCTAATTAGTAAAAAAAGTTTCTTTCAGCAATGGATCCATACCGCTCCTCCTACTCTTTCTGTGTTTTAAGAAAAATATTTTTCTGTTTTAATATGATATATAATATTCATACCTATGGATGTAACACTGAGAAAATAGCGGGTCATGGTCTATTTCAACTGGTATTGAAGTGATAATGTAACAGAAATGGAGGGTGTACTGACTGAATATTGGACGTTTGGTGTATACATGCGATGTATGATTAGATACTGTGCCTCACTTATTTGTTTAATGCATTTTGTGCTTCTGCTTTCTATGTAGTTTTTCTGTTCTCGCATACTCTAGTATTAGTAAAAACTCACCCTATAGTTAATTGTACAGTGGTTCACATGCTTGTATCTGATGCCAAACACAACAATTTAGTTGCTACAGTAACTATGTGGCAGTCTGATGTTCCTAAAGAGTCCCTATGAGAAACCATTGTACGTTGGCGATTCTATTATGGGTGTAATGTGTGTGGTGCACCTGGGTCCAGGGGGTGCCTGCAACGCATACACTGCACCCATGGTCTACTTACCTTTCCGGGGACCCGCGTTGGGCACTGCAGCCGAAATGGACAGGAGTGCTGGCGCCATGTTTCTATCTATCGATCTATCTATCTATCTATCTATCTATCTATCTATCTATCTATCTCATATCTATCTTTTTACCTGCCTCATATCTATCTACATCTATTTCTGATATTTCTCTATCTCACATCTATCTAAGGGCAGACTAGATGGGCCAAGTGGTTATTATCTGCCATCAATTTCTGTGTATCTATGTATCTATGACCTATTGACTGTTGACATTTTGACTGACGACCTATCATCTGGATATCGTTTACTTTTATGCATGCTTTTGCTTGATTAGCTCCTATCTGATAATCAGGTACTCAGTATTCACTAAGGCAGGGGGGTCTTGGAGGCACAATTTGCATCGTATGACATGTCCCCATCATGGGCAATGTTACTATTGAGAATATTATTGGGTGCATGCTGTACTTACTGGGTATTGTTACTACTGAGAATATTAATGGGTACATGCTGGGCATTGTTACTACTGAGAATAGTAATGGGTACATGCTGGGCATTGTTACTACTGAGAATAGTAATGGGTACATGCTGGGCATTGTTACTACTGAGAATAGTAATGGGTACATGCTGGGCATTGTTACTACTGAGAATATTAATGGGTACATGCTGGGCATTTTTACTACTGAGAATAGTAATGGGTACATGCTGGGCATTGTTACTACTGAGAATAGTAATGGGTACATGCTGGGCATTGTTACTACTGAGAATAGTAATGGGTACATGCTGGGCATTGTTACTACTGAGAATAGTAATGGGTACATGCTGGGCATTGTTACTACTGAGAATATTAATGGGTACATGCTGGGCATTGTTACTACTGAGAATAGTAATGGGTACATGCTGGGCATTGTTACTACTGAGAATAGTAATGGGTACATGCTGGGCATTGTTACTACTGAGAATAGTAATGGGTACATGCTGGGCATTGTTACTACTGAGAATAGTAATGGGTACATGCTGGGCATTGTTACTACTGAGAATAGTAATGGGTACATGCTGGGCATTGTTACTACTGAGAATAGTAATGGGTACATGCTGGGCATTGTTACTACTGAGAATAGTAATGGGTACATGCTGGGCATTGTTACTACTGAGAATATTATTGGGTATATGCTGTACTGGGTATTGATACTACTGAGAATAGGAATGGGTACATGCTGGGCATTGTTACTCCAAAGTGTGCAGGGGGGAGCTGGCCAGGACATGTGTGGGGGGCGAGCGCGAGTGCTAATCACAGTTCCTTGTTTTGTATATTGCTTACATCAACATAGGCTCTATATCATTTATATACTTGTCAAATGGGGTTCAAGGAGGGCTTTACCTGTGTGCTGGCCATCAGATGGGGCTTTACCTGTGTACTGGCCATCAGATGGGGCTTTACCTGTGTACTGGCCATCAGATGGGGCTTTACCTGTGTACTGGCCATCAGATGGGGCTTTACCTGTGTGCTGGCCATCAGATGGGGCTTTACCTGTGTACTGGCCATCAGATGGGGCTTTACCTGTGTACTGGCCATCAGATGGGGCTTTACCTGTGTGCTGGCCATCACATGGGGCTTTACCTGTGTACTGGCCATCAGATGGGGCTTTACCTGTGTACTGGCCATCAGATGGGGCTTTACCTGTGTACTGGCCATCAGATGGGGCTTTACCTGTGTACTGGCCATCAGATGGGGCTTTACCTGTGTACTGGCCATCAGATGGGGCTTTACCTGTGTGCTGGCCATCAGATGGGGCTTTACCTGTGTACTGGCCATCAGATGGGGCTTTACCTGTGTACTGGCCATCAGATGGGGCTTTACCTGTGTACTGGCCATCAGATGGGGCTTTACCTGTGTACTGGCCATCAGATGGGGCTTTACCTGTGTACTGGCCATCAGATGGGGCTTTGCTCTGTGTACTGGCCATCAGATGGGGCTTTGCTCTGTGTACTGGCCATCAGATGGGGCTTTACCTGTGTGCTGGCCATCAGATGGGGCTTTACCTGTGTACTGGCCATCAGATGGGGCTTTACCTGTGTACTGGCCATCAGATGGGGCTTTACCTGTGTACTGGCCATCAGATGGGGCTTTACCTGTGTACTGGCCATCAGATGGGGCTTTACCTGTGTACTGGCCATCAGATGGGGCTTTACCTGTGTACTGGCCATCAGATGGGGCTTTACCTGTGTACTGGCCATCAGATGGGGCTTTACCTGTGTACTGGCCATCAGATGGGGCTTTACCTGTGTACTGGCCATCAGATGGGGCTTTACCTGTGTACTGGCCATCAGATGGGGCTTTGCTCTGTGTACTGGCCATCAGATGGGGCTTTGCTCTGTGTACTGGCCATCAGATGGGGCTTTACCTGTGTACTGGCCATCAGATGGGGCTTTACCTGTGTACTGGCCATCAGATGGGGCTTTGCTCTGTGTACTGGCCATCAGATGGGGCTTTGCTCTGTGTACTGGCTATCAGATGGGGCTTTGCTCTGTGTACTGGCTATCAGATGGGGCTTTTCTCTGTGTACTGGCTATCAGATGGGGCTTTGCTCTGTGTACTGGCCATCAGATGGGGCTTTGCTCTGTGTACTGGCCATCAGATGGGGCTTTGCTCTGTGTACTGGCCATCAGATGGGGCTTTGCTCTGTGTACTGGCCATCAGATGGGGCTTTGCTCTGTGTACTGGCCATCACATGGGGCTTTGCTCTGTGTACTGGCCATCACATGGGGCTTTGCTCTGTGTACTGGCCATCACATGGGGCTTTGCTCTGTGTACTGGCCATCACATGGGGCTTTGCTCTGTGTACTGGCCATCACATGGGGCTTTGCATTACATACTGGTCATCAGATGAGGCTCTGTATTACATACTGGTCATTACATAGAGGGTGTTATGATATATGTACTCAGAACCCGAGAGACAGGGTGGCAATAGATGAGCTCCGAATACAGAAACGTGATGCTGCAGTACAAACTGAGATTTGCAGCAACCCCTAACGGAAAACCCTGACTCCGTTGTCCTTCCCTAGTGGTCGGTTAACGCCTGCGAGACTATGGTTTATTGGGCCCACAGCAGCCGCGTTTGAACGGGCGGATTAGGTCTGCCCGGACTTCGATGCCCTCCAGTCTTAGTAGGTGACAAGGCGTTAACCGAGACAGAGAGAGAACAAGGGGAAAACTAACTAAGACAGACACAAAAGAGAAATGGGAAACCACAGAAAATAATAAACTAATTTATGTGCGACGCAGCCGCCAAGAAAATCCGTAACCAAAGTAACGCTGCCCAAGTGCCAAATACGAATCCGTCGTAGTTCGGCAATGACAACAGTCGTGGACCTCCGCAGAAAGCATAACGGCAAGATAATTAGGATAATACGGCTTCAGCCGTAAGGTGCGGCAGAGCCGCTACTCACAACACCGGAAAAGGTGCACGTAGAAGCAACAGAACCCCAAGGCTGAAGATTCAGGATCACTAGACTGGAAGGCTGGAACAGATTCCCAGGACCAGGCTCCAGAAACCGGGACACAGGATGCAGGAACGATCTGGCAGAAAGCAGGAACACTCCAGAGGCAGGGTACAAGCTCCACAGGAAGCCATCGCCGGCGTGGCTGTCCTATTCTGGCTCCCATAAGAACCCCTGCAGACCAATCAGCAGGCAGCCCAGTCACCCGAATCCTGATTAATGCAGCTGCTCGCTGGCGCGCAGAACGCGGCGTCCCGGCTGCTTAGTAACAGCCGGGACAGCAGTGCAGGACGGCCGCCTGGCGTCTCCGGTTGCTAGGCAACCGGCCGGGGACAGAGAGTCAGCGGCGTAAGTGACACGCCGGCCCCATTGTCTAGCAATGGCCGGGAGCCGGCGCAACCCGCCACCGCTGACAGAGGACCTGTATTGTATAGTTGTTATACGTTAGTGCTCCGTGTTGTATACTAGTGGCAATGGTCTATGTTGTGTTTTACACTTCACCTTAGATAACGAACATGCTAGAATAGCCCCTGCATTATCATTATTATCTTTTATTTGTAAGGCACCACAATGTTTCTGCTGTGCCGTACATGGGCCCTCATTCCGAGTTGTTCGCTCGCAAGGCGAATGTAGCAGAGTTACACACGCTAAGCCGCCGCCTACTGGGAGTGAATCTAAACATCTTAAATGTGCGACCGATGTATTCGCAATATTGCGATCAAAACCGAGTTAGCAGTTTCTGAGTAACTCCAGACTTACTCTGCCTGTGCGATCAATTCAGTGCTTTTCGGTCCCGGCTGACGTCATAAACACACCCAGCGTTCGCCCAAGCACTCCCACCGTTTCTCCAGACACGCCTGCGTTTTTTCCGGAAACGGTAGCGTTTCCTGCCACACGCCCCTAAAACGCCGTACATCCGCCCAGTAACACCCATTTCCTGTCAATCACAATGCGTTCTCCGGAGCGACGAAAAAGCCGTGAGTAAAATTACTTTCTTCTTAGTAAAGTTACTTGACGCATGCGCAGTGCGAACATTACGCATGCGCACTAAGAGAATTCTCACTGCGATGCGATGAAAAATACCGAGCGAACAACTCGGAATGAGGGCCATGAAGTAGACATATAACATATCAGAATAAGTACACTAGGAAACATATACTGTACTTCCCAATTTCGGTAAGCACAACAGATAACCATAACATAACTACTAAACATCACTACAGTATAACGTCACATGGTCAATACCATGTGATGATGATGGCTTATGGTGGTAATGTTCTCTTCTGTCATTATCATGCATGTCATGCGCACCTTACTCTGATTACCTGTAATAACTAGAGCATCCAGCTACTGTTATTGCTGATGGGATTTGTAAAATCAATAAAAAATGTATTTGCAGGTAATTCGAGGTTTGCTAAAATATTGGCCAAAGACATGCACCCAGAAAGAGGTAAGACAATGTAATTGTTACTGTTAGTATGTTAGAAGTATTTGGAATGTGAAAATCTTCAGCAAATATTGTCAGCCGAGTATGAGCGGCCGACGCTGCCAAGGATTGAGGGACAAAATTATCATCCAAGATGGAAACACGTGTGGATGAGTTCTGGATCTATTGCAACCTGTTACCACTTACCTGGCACAGTTGTATTGGATGTGACCACAGTCGGCTGTGATACAGCCAGGCATGGACCATTCCGCAGGGATGTCCATCCCCTGGCTGTAACTGAGGAAATTGTAATGACCTTAAAATTGTTCATTAGTCTGTGTTCTCAATTCGACATTAAAGGGAATACAAGGGTCACTTTTTAATGTACAAAACTGTCGGCCAGAAATATATCCTCATACTACGCCAATATTCTAAGTCTGATGCATCTGTAACGGAATCAGTAGCATATGCAGCAGGCGCACTTACTCCCAGATACTCTTACACACAACATGCGAGCACAAGTGACATCTGCTGTAAGGATTCAGTTAAATAAGGGAGCACAAGTACAGAGTCTGCAAATGGACATAGGCATACACTTTATTTTTCTTTCTTTTTTGAGCAGCCATAGAACAGTTTTGCAAAGAAAAACGGGGTATACCAAGGTATACTCGGGCGCTTGTAACTCGAGATGCTTTACTGAGCAGCTGCCTCTGAAAATCGGGGAAGTCACTCCCACAATACACAAAAAATGTACAGAAAAAGAAAGAAGGCTGCGTTTATTAATAAAATGAGAGATAATGAATTTAAATATATAAAATTCATAAACCATAAAATTGCATACATGTCACTAAATTCTAAAAAGTATGAATTCATACACTTATATTTGAGTACTGTTACCCAGTTGGTCAGGAACTGGCTGTAGATGATTGGAGGAGTCCGTTCCAATAATGTTCCCCTGTAGTAAGGAGCTTGTCCAAATCACTGAATTGAGTAAAGGTCCAAATAGAGGTGTGTAGGTCGCCGATAGAGGATGTTATGCTCCATTTTATCCTCCAGAAATGGATCAGTGATTGGTGATGATCAGGGGATGGTCCGGTCCTCCGCTCCTGTTTACCTGACTGGAGTGGGTAAACACCTGACGCGTTTCGCTGCGTTCAGCTAGCAGCTTTTTTCCTGACTAACTGGGTAACAGTACTCAAATATAAGTGTAAGTATTACTTTTTAAAATTTAGTGACATGTATACAATTTCAGGGTTTATGAATTTTATATATACTTAAATTCATTCTCTCTCATTTTATTAATAAATTGTACAATTCAGTATTTAAATATCGCTCTGGTATATGGTTAATTTTTTTAAAACATCAAAGCACAGAACAGATTTGTTCAGTATGTTAAACTTAGTATGAGTCCCTGATGTTTTTGCAAGAATGTGTTTATGGCAAAGGGCATAGATTTAATACCCAAACATTTTGATGGAGTAACTGGGCTGCTCCGGGATTGCACACATCCTGCAAAATCAAACTCCTGCTTGGCATGCCATGAAGGCATAGTTGGGGAGGGCTGTTCCTGTGTAGGTGTGGGCACGCATAGTGCATTTCCAATCCGACCTCCACACCCAAACTAGGGTGTGCAGTATCTTCATACATACTGTAAAATGCACACTGTCAGAGTGCTTTCTGTTTTCTGTACAGTCATGCAAGTAGGTATATACAGTACAGCAGCAAGCTTTCATATTTATAGTAACTAATATATTAGCTATACTGTAGATGTTTTTGCATTACAATATAGCTGTGCCATTAAGGAAGGTTTGATTTTGATTTATATTGATATTTTGATTTATATTATGAGAAAATGCACTTCCAATAGTTGTTTGCAATTGTCCAAGGAAAAAGAGCTTACCATTCAACCTTGTTCATTTATGTTATATGATCATTTCTTTTGAAATTGTTCCGTTAACGCAATCAGTGAATACTTAACTAGTGAATATTCCATTTGACTGGCAATATTATGGCTGATATATTCTTACAGGTGATGTTCCTTGGAGAGTTGGAAGAGATTCTAGATGTTATCGAGCCTTCTCAGTTTGTTAAGATTCAGGAGCCACTCTTCAAACAGATTGCCAGCTGTGTCTCCAGCCCTCACTTCCAGGTATATATGCTTCAGATGGCTCTTGTACAAGAAGAAATTGTGCTAAATCATTGAGCTTTGGTCATCCAATATGTACAGATCCGCCCCATGCTACTCTAAGGCATCGGTGGACTAAGTCGAAGATCATGCCACTGGATTCCCAATACACTTTTCAAGGCATGAATGGAAACTTGTGACTGTATTATAGAAGCAGGATGCAGCTTGTTTCTTGAGAGCAAAAATGTTCCCACTAGTATAAATGAGTATGTATGAGAATATCACAGTTCTAGAACATGAGCTACGGTTGGACTATGTAGGTTCAGTTTTAGGGCTTGGGCAATTGTATTGTCTGTATTTATTTAACATGAAATTGTAGACACTTTAAAACATGGTCTGTCTCGTCTTATTGAACATCAATTGCAAACTTAGGGGGTTATTCAGAGTTGTTGGCAAACCAAAAAAGCACTCTAATGGGCAAAAACCATGCTGCACTGCAGGTAGGGCAGATGTAACATGTGCAGAGAAAGTTAGATTTGGGTGGGGTATGTTCAAACTGAAATCTAAATTGCAGTGTAAAAATAAAGCAGCCAGTATTTACCATGTAAAGAAACAATATAACCCACATAAATCTAACTCTCTGCACATGTTACATCTGCCATAACTGCAGTAGAGTAAGTTTTGCCCATTAGTGTGCTTTTTTGGTTTGTTAACAACTCTGAATAACCCCCTTAATCCATCCAGACACCATCACTAGAAAGTGCAAATGGTTGGACCTTTGTCCTGTACCCCGGGCAGTTTCCCCTTTTTTAAAACAGCCCTATCCATTCACACCCTTCTTTGTTCGTTGCCTGAAGTCATTTCCTGCTCTTCTTATTTTAGTTGTTGTCTTAACACTTTGACATCTCATTTCCTAATTTTTCTCAATATCATTCTTATTAATATCCTTTCTCAGGTTGCAGAGCGAGCACTTTATTTCTGGAACAACGAGTATATACTTAGCCTGATAGAGGAGAACTGCCACACCATCCTGCCCCTGATATTCAGCACCCTCTACCAGGTCTCCAAAGAACACTGGAACCAGTAAGTGTTGCACCAGGAAGAATATCACTATGGATTGGCTTTCATGTACTGTATTCATTTTAGGAAGTTGCTCTTACTTCTGTGTGAGTCTTGCCATAACTGATTCTATGCAATATTTCAGAACTGGACACAATATGGGGGGGTATTCATAAAGTACCGTTTTTTCGACTGGTTGAAAAAACTGCACTAATTCGACAAGGGATTCAATTGTGGACATTTTCGCCCATTTTTTAATCCATTTTCGGCCATGCCGTTTCACTTTTTTTTGTTGAATCAGCATGGGCGAAAAATTCTGGCGATAATGCCAGCAAATTCGCCAATACACGTGGTTTTTCGCCAGTGCTGAATTTTTCGACCACTCGAAAAAACGACACCGGCATTGCTGCATTGAATAGGTCGAATGTAAATTCGACCTAAAGACGGGCGAAAAGTGCCGTTTTTTCGACTGGTCAAAAAAATGGCACTAATTGAATACCCCTCTATGTTTATTAGCAGAATACACCATAGAAGCCTGTTCTTGATCGGTCTTATTCCGTGTCTACTGCAGTATAGCTGTACAATGCAAATAACAAACAACATTGACATGGACATTTCTAGGTGTGTACTAGATAACCGTTTTCTTCTGCAACATTCTAAGGGCCTCAAGTACAGTTGGACACATTTGCATCCAAAATATATATATGTAAATTGCACCATACAAAAATTATGAATTTACAGGTTAATTATGAGTTGCATGTATCTTAGGTTGTGTGTGACTCAACATAGACATGTTTAAAGCACATCAAAATGGGTGTGATATAGAAGATCAACAGTCATTAGGTCGACGGGGTCAAAAGGTCAACATGGAAGTGGTTGACGCAGAAGATGTCGATACACATTTTAAAAAGGTTTTTTGGTGTCATTTTCTATGTTTCATGATATGTGACCACAATTTTAGCAAATGTAGACTCTCGTGGGCTCGCGCCGCTTCGGGCAAGGTTACTATTCCCAATTGTAGTCCACGTGTATGGTAAATCAGGCAGAAATTGGAAAAATGTGACAAAAATTGTGTCAGCCATTGTCATGTCAACCTTTTGACCCTGTCGACCATTTCGACCTAAAACATGTCGACCATATGGTATCGACTTACTGTCTAGACAGTGTAGAGCGTCCTGCTATGGAAAGCCGTTCACCCCAACTGACATCGCTAGGCGAAATGGGGTGGGGGGGGGGGGGGGTGATCGCTCAGTGTGTATGCAGTGAGCGATTTTCAGCCCAGCGATGTCAACGATATTCGCTGTTCATACACGCTGGGCAAAAACCAGTGTGTATGGACCTTTACATAATTTAAGATGGATCATAATAAATGCTTTTTATTCTATTTTCCATGATTTTCCATCATGCATTATGTAAAAGGGCAGTGGGTGTCTATTCTATTTCAATTAGAGATCACTGATCCTTATAAAATCTTCATTTGGCCCCAGTGCTGTAAGCTGAGAAAAGCATAAAGGAGCCGAGGCATAAGGGAACCATCTGTATCTATCTTCAATTTCTTACCCGGTTTTCAACCCAAACTGTTTTCCTGCATTCACCCTGCAACAAGCCCTCTCTCCTCTCCTCTTATCCCGATGTTTCCCCATCCCATGACTAGTGTCACTGACTATCCCGATGTTTCCCCATCCCATGACTAGTGTCACTGACTATCCCGATGTTTCCCCATCCCATGACTAGTGTCACTGACTCTATCCCGATGTTTCCCCATCCCATGACTAGTGTCACTGACTCTATCCCGATGTTTCCCCATCCCATGACTAGTGTCACTGACTCTATCCCGATGTTTCCCCATCCCATGACTAGTGTCACCGACTCTATCCCGATGTTTCCCCATCCCATGACTAGTGTCACCGACTCTGTCCCGATGTTTCCCCATCCCATGTCTAGTGTCACTGACTCTATCCCGATGTTTCCCCATCCCATGTCTAGTGTCACTGACTCTATCCCGATGTTTCCCCATCCCATGTCTAGTGTCACTGACTCTATCCCGATGTTTCCCCATCCCATGTCTAGTGTCACTGACTCTATCCCGATGTTTCCCCATCCCATGTCTAGTGTCACTGACTCTATCCCGATGTTTCCCCATCCCATGTCTAGTGTCACTGACTCTATCCCGATGTTTCCCCATCCCATGTCTAGTGTCACCGACTCTATCCCGATGTTTCCCCATCCCATGTCTAGTGTCACTGACTCTATCCCGATGTTTCCCCATCCCATGTCTAGTGTCACTGACTCTATCCCGATGTTTCCCCATCCCATGTCTAGTGTCACTGACTCTATCCCGATGTTCCCCCATCCCATGTCTAGTGTCACTGACTCTATCCCGATGTTTCCCCATCCCATGTCTAGTGTCACTGACTCTATCCCAATGTTTCCCATCCCATGTCTAGTGTCACTGACTCTATCCCGATGTTCCCCCATCCCATGTCTAGTGTCACTGACTCTATCCCCGATGTTCCCCCATCCCATGTCTAGTGTCACTGACTCTATCCCGATGTTTCCCCATCCCATGTCTAGTGTCACTGACTCTATCCCGATGTTTCCCCATCCCATGTCTAGTGTCACTGACTCTTTCTGTATTTCCTCCAGGACAATTGTCTCCTTGATTTATAACGTCCTTAAAACTTTCATGGAGATGAATGGAAAACTCTTTGATGAACTCACAGCATCCTATAAACTTGACAGACAGCAGTAAGTCATCTTATGGAAATCATAATAAAACATGATTGGAATAAGAATACATCCACGTATGTATGCTACTTTGCTGAAACTGTGCTCTTGGTTAATTCAAATATATTTTAGTTTCCACTGATTCATTTTCCAGTAGATACACTGGTCTTCTAAACTGTATGACATGGTAAGCTATTTGCTTTGCAATAGAAAATAACTACCATGTCTGTTAATACAGAAAATACCTAAGTTTCAGTGATCAGAATGACATAAAGCAATGCAGCAACAATAATCCCTCCTAGATAGAATACAGGTCAGAAAGCACCTATTGAGGACTGGGCTCTCTTTCTAAGGCTTGTGATGAAGAGCAGGTACTTTTGAGGACGCACTAGCTATTTATTGAAGAAAAATATATTAGTTACAACTGTTACCATCAGGTGGCGATATAAACCACTTAGGCATCGTGTGCTGTTTCACCATATATGATACGTTTTGCTTTAGAGAATGTTCTACAAATGAGAACTGTTGATGACCACAATGGAGATTTCGTTGACAACTTTTACCCTATTCTATTTTTTTTTCTGCCACATATTTAAAACAAATTTGTCTTTATAGTTTTGAATAGAGCAGTGATTCCCAAACTTTTTTGAATCACAGCGCCCTAGAGCAGGCCTGGCCAACATTTGGTTCTCCAGCTGTTGTGAAACTACAAGTCCCAGTATGCCCTACAACAGTTTTGCTATTAGGGAATGTTGAAACTGTGGCAGGGCATGCTGGGATGTGAAGTTTCAAAACAGCTGGAGAGCCACAGGTTGGCCAGATCTGCCATAGAGTCAGGGCCGGTTCTAGGGTTTGCAGCGCCCCAGGCGGGCAATATGGGCATGGCTTCATACAGGGGGCGTGGTCAGTTACGCCCCCTGTACAGTAGTAGCACAGCTGAAATTATGTGTGGTGCGCGATGACGTCATCGCGCACCGCACAGCAAAGGTCCTCTCCAAGAAGGGAAACTAGACGCTATGCATCTAGTTCCCTTCACAGCGGGGGGCAGCGGCAGCGGGACAAAGCGGGCAGCGGGGGGCACAGCAGCAGCGGATCTTGCCATGCTGCGGCGCCCTCCGGATGGCGGCGGCGCCCGGGCAAAAGTCCTGCTTGCCCGTGGCAAGATCCGCTACTGGATAGAGTATCAGCAATTTTTGAAGGCATCCTAGGCCAAAAGTTTTTTGTTGATAAATAATAAAAAATAAGTAAATAGTGCTTATATGTCATCCTTGGGTTTAGTTATGTGGTGATGGACGTAGGGGGTAATTCAGACTGCATCGCTGCAGCGATCGCAGTCTGAATTACTATGCGCAGTGCGCATGCGTGGCAGGCATACTACGCATGTGCAGCCAGTGAGATGCGAAAGCATTTCACTGGTGGGATCGCCTCTGCCTGATTGACAGGCAGAGGCGGTCACGAGGCGGTCACGGCCGTGCCAACGGCTTCCGGACAACGGAGGCATGTCTGGACCGTTGGGGGGGGCGGCCCGCAGCGGCTGCGTGACGTCAAATGAAGCCACTGCGACCAGGGATGTGGCAGTTAGCCCCCTGCCAGAGCGCAGGATCTGCGCTGGCAAGGAGCTACTTGTCAGGTACAAAAGCATCGCTGCCGTGCAATGCTTTTGTGTCTGGGGGGGACAGGGCCTGACATGTGGGGCGAACTAGCTCTGTGCTGGGCGCCCCCCCCCCCCAGGTCAGAGTAAATGATTGAAGATGTGCTAAATTTTAGCAAATCTACGATCATCTGTGAATTACCCCCATAGTTGTGGTTCTAATTGTCCATGTATTTTGGGGGTCATTCCGACCCATTCGCACGCAGCGGTTCTTCGGTGCAAAAGGGGCGGAAATGCGCATGCACGGCAGACGCATTGCGCATTGTTGCCTGGCGACGATTGTCGCCGGGCAACGCCGCCTCCAGCGACAAATGTGATCGCAGCGGCGATCGCAAGAAGATGAACAGGCAGGAGGCGTTCCGGGGTGGATACTCACCGTTTCCAGCCGTTTTCAGGGAGAGGTAAGAAAAACGCAGGCGTGTCCAGGTGAACGGAGGGCGGATGTCTGACATCACAGCCGGGACCTGCATTGCTGGAGCCGTCGCACAGGGCTGCACAAGCGTTCACAGCCCTGCTATGCTAAAATACACTCCCCCATAGGCGGAGATTAGTTGATCGCACCAGCAGCAAAATGTTGCATGGTGCGATCAACTCGGAATGAGGGCCTTTATGTTTGTCAGCCACCAGAACTGGTTTTGCCTATCACTTTGACCATAAATAATTTGTTTTGGTCCTGGACCACCACCCCGAGGCACCTCTGCAAGTGTCTCAAGGCACCCCAGGGTTCCAGCTAGGCACAGTTTAAGAACCACTGGAACAGAGCATTATTTTTTATTTTTGCTTGGTTGTAGTTAGAGTGTTTTACAGTATTTTTAGTACTTTTTTATTATTCTATTACCAAGCCGTCAAAATGATAGAACAACATAACAGTAGTGTGCTCTCCCGAATGGAGCAACACTTGAATTGCTCTGTCCGGCACTATCCAGTAGCTGCCCACGCACAAAACACTTGAATTCCCCCCAGAGGGTCGAGGAGCTGCGTTAGCCTTTTATTATATAGCAAGTTAAAGCTCAAGTCTGGGCTTCAGCTTCAACTGTGCATGCATGAAGAAGCTAGCCATTCTCACACACATAGAAAACAGATACCTGGCTCCAGCTGTACTTCCAGTGCGACATTCTGTTGACCTGCTGCTCCAAAATATGGGGGCACCCTACCCCCACACAAAAAAGTTGTAAATACCAAACACAAAAAGTAATACCGACGCCGGAATCCCGCCAGCCGGAATACCAGCTCACTGGGGCTATTCCTACTCGTGGGTGTCCACGACACACCCATTCAGTGGGAATAGATCTTGTGGCGAGTGCAGCGATCCTACAAGGAGCCTCGTAGCGCTCGCCGCGTTGCTGGCATTCTGGCGTGCGGGATGCTGCTGTTGGCATACTGACAGCTGGCATCCCGACTGCCGGGAATACATATGTATTCCGTATATGCTCTGTGTGGCTATCCTCATGCTCACACCAGACCCTATATTTCTTGTACCTAAAACAATCTACTTCATTTATTTTCCCCTTATTGTCATTACTATTTATTCACAAAAAGGAGAAAATAAATGAAGTACGTTGTTTTAGGTCTCACACATGTACGTATTTCCTCAGGCTGGCCCTGCAACGTGGAAGGTCATTTCTTCCTTCTCCAGGCCAGTAGCACTGAGGCAGCTGATTATCTGCTGCCTCTGCATGATAGGAAATCCTAGGTGGACTATGGATCGCTGCAACAAGAGCCAATAGAAAACTAACCTTATCACCATAGAACCAAAAGTGTGTAAAGTCATATAACATTCTCTCTGTGTACTACTGCAAAGAGACCACAACACCGCCAATTATAACTTGCTTAGTCATAAATCACAAACATGTTCATTTCTTCTACAGGGAGCTGAAACGAGAAAAAGATCGTCAGGAGCTTTGGAGGAAGCTGGACGACCTCCGTCTAAAAAAGATGAATGGCCTAGAAGAAGCGCAAATGAACCAGCTTAATTTACAGCACAGCCGAGCGAGTAAGAGTTAGGAGACCTCATCACCACTTTCCACTATTTACCAGAAGACCACTGCAGCAAATCCACACTCCCTCCTCCCCATATTCCACCCTCTCTTTGTTTAGAATTCCTCACATCTTCCTTGAAAGGGAACAGCAGCAGCCCAAGCTGCAATCCTACAACCATCAACAACACATGGGATTATAACATTCCAGGGAAGACTCCTTTTCATGTTGTAGTAGGTGTATTTCTTGTTCCTGGAGGAGCAGAACATGTTAAAGGCTTGTCTACAAATAACCATTTGCCAACGTATGTTAGCAAGAGTAAAGACTTCTGGGAAAAGCCATTGTGCATCTCTGTCACTTCTTATCCAATGACATTGTGAAGTTGTATGAAGATAGTGATCAGGACCAATTACTACAACATTAAAGGCTTCTTGGAAAAGAAACACTGAAAAGTTCTGTCACTTCCTGTCCAGTGGAAGTAGGGGCTTCTGGGAAGTTCCCTGGATCTGTCACTCCTTGTGAAAGTAAAGGCTTCCGGGCAAGCCTGTCACTGGTCTACTTCAGTCATATTCTGACCTTGAGAGCTGAGGCTTCTGGGAAAGCCTTCTTAGTTGTCAGCAATTCTCACTTTCTGTTTGTGAAACCAGAGGCTTCTGGAAAGGCCTGTGTCTTGTGTCTGTCACCTTCTGTTTGTGAGAGCAGAGACTTCTGGGAAAGTCTCTCCACTAATCATATTTATCCCGTCAATAAGTCAGGGCTTCTGGGAAGCCAGTTCTGAACCATGACCGCGGCTACCCTCCACCCACACACACCCCTATTCTATTAAACAAAGGATTCACACAAAAAAAAAAAAAACATAATGACCTAAAGTAATGTCAGGCTGGAAAATTACCACCATGCTGGATTCATGGGAGCAAAGGCTTCTCAGTAGCCTGACCTGTCCATCTACTAACCAGAAGCAGGCTTTCAGAATATGAATATACCAAGTCAGTTAACAAGTCTGTTGAGTATAAGATGACTAAATAGGAAATTATATGAACTCCGTTTTGTAGGAAAAATTGAAAATAATTGATAAAGGGAAAGGGAGCTTAAATTCAATAACTTGCAAAGACTTGTAAAATAATTGACATCAGATCCCTTAAATACACAACTTTTAAAGGTTTCATGCTGCTAAATAAGTAAACATTATTGGGCAATAGGGTGCATTTTAGTGATACATTGGTGTTGTTCATGGAGTAACACATTGGGAGCCATTTTTTCTTAAGAGCACACGTTTTAGGTTTACCTGGCTTTCACTTTACAGTAGATTATTAAAGTTTCTTCAGTCAGTCCTTTTGCCCAGGTATACCTAACAAATTATGTTTAATGTCTTTCCTTAAGAACAAACTACTCATGGAATATCTTCAAATCAAAAAGACATTAAAATGTTGGGTAATGTAAACATGTGAGAGAAACAACATGTTTTTATTTTTACCTTCAGCATTTAGTTGCCAGTGTTATGTCTCTGGCTACCGTGCATGAGAGCAAAGGATTCTGGGTGTCACAGCAGACATTTGTAAAGTGCTGTGGTCAGCTGGGCTGGCTGGACTGACTGGGAGGATGCTATGCTGCTAGAAAACTAGGAAATAATGAACAGTGGCATTGTTTGTGAAAGCTGAGGATCAAACCTATTTGCAGTCCATGTGGGTTTTGTTAGATATTATTGCAATAAGCTGTTAACCGGGTGTCTATTAGGGCAATTCCAGGGTAATTCCCAAGTTCAGACTTCAGTAATGTGATTTTTACAACACACTTTTGTGTTCTTAACAAGACTGTGTCTGTAAGCATCACTACAGATGGAAATAAAGAACATATTTAAAATATACCCTGACTTCGGAAAATCCTCACCTACGTTGAAAATTGTTCAATGAAGCAACATGTGGGTATATAAAACGTGCACCTATTATACCCCTTAAGAATCGTTTTTTTTTTTTCTTATTTATCTGTATGTAGAAAGAAAATGTTGCTCCCTGTCAGTTTGCAGAGCCCCAATGCAGTTTGAAGTGTTATTTAAGCCACTAGAGAAAACCTCTGTGCATGTCACCAGAGAATGGTAGAGGTGGGTCCATGTTTATCTTGGCCTTAACCTATCTCGAGATTGTCCATAAACACAAAATTAATTTAGACAAATGAAATATCTCAGTGACAAGTGTACACAGCTGTTTAATGTTACAATGTTTTACCAGAGGATACTGGGAAAGAAACACGTGTGACAACTGCAAGCATGAATCAGACTTTGATATTTCCTTAAAATAGGGTGAGATTCCATTCTGACTGACATCTGGCAACAAACTCTAAAAGATCCCAACAATGCCCTGCATATACAGTAAGAGAAACTTGTGTCCGAAATGATACGCCTTCCATTATCAAACAGCAAGACTTTGTTCTCTTCTGTAAGAGAGAACTATCTATTTGCCCAATTAGATGAGCAGGAGATTGAATATTTCTGCCACTCTTTTCGCATATGTGTGTGTGTTGGGGGGTGGGACATTGATCCCCTTCTTAATGGTATGAAATAACCTATTCTCAAGAAGTATATATAAATATAATGCGTGCAATGTTTTCATTTTTTATTTTTTTAAATGATTATTTATGGTATTATTTATTTCGTATTTAATATGGTCCGCGTTTAATTTGTTTAGTTCACTGAGGGAAGGGGGAGGAGTGGGGTGAATATGATATTTAACCTGTTCACTGCTGAATTAAATGCTGGGTCTCAGAAATATGTCCTGTTTTTCTATCTGTACTCTTTCACAGAGAAATCTTAGATTCATCACGTATATTGTGCTTCTCTCCATGTTGGAGGAAGTATGGCTAAGATACTTCAAAGCATAGTTATTAAGAAGATGACATTGTGGTCAGATGTACACTGTTTAAATAGCCATAGTACTGACAGATGTCCTTTTTTCTAAACAATGATCAGGTAACTATGTAGAAAAGGTAATATCATCCTTAGGAACCATTTGGGTTCTACCTGTCATTTTTCTATCTGTTTAGAAAATCAAAGTACATGTCTTATTGGTTGCTATGGGCATCAACATTAGTTACCTGTGAGAGGGTGTTCACAAATGTATACAATATGTTTTGCATGAATCTTATTAAGTGAAATAAGAGTACCTACCATGTCTAATTGATGTGTCTTTTTAATGTCCTTATAATGCCAGTGTATCTTTAATAATCATACAGTGTTGGTCAAATTGGTGAAAATTACAACATGGAAGAGCCAAATTGCACAGTGTATAACCATCTTAAATATATTAGATACATATGCACTTATCTGCAAAATCTGCCAATATATGCATTACAGTTTCCATTAAATTGGTGGAACACGGAGCAATTGTGTTGGGTAACAGGACAGTTTTTGATCAATTAGTTCAGACATTGGGGTAAATGTATTATGCTTCGTTATGAGGCAGAAATGGTATCATCGCACATTATGTTCACTGATACCGCTTCTCTCCCATGTATGACAGCGGCGGTGCGAGCAAGATATGCGGGGGACAATGTGTGACTGACCTTTCCGACAACTTCAGCTAGCTGCAGCTGTCATTGCCCATCACACAGCACTGTCACCAGCTGTCGCTCGCCACCAGGTTACTAAAAGGAGTAGTTGTTGACGTGAATAGTGAAAGTATTATCCTGCCGGCGTTGTTCCTCCCACTAATGTCAGAGATCCTTTAACCTACTTGGAATTAGCATCTACCAAGAGAAGAGCTCGCCAACTGCAGCACTGCCGGTGACTGCAGCTGCTACAAAGGATCAATCTGGAGGCGTTGGCGGGCAGCAGAAGCTGTGGGTGAGAATGACAAGTCTCACTCTGCGCAGTGGCAGCCGCTGCATAATTTGGATTATTGGCTGGCGATTTTGTGCCCACAGCGCATATGCACTGCTGTCCCACACCTTGTTACAGTCCTGTTCTGTTTGTGCAAGGGAAAAAACCCTAGACACTGCACAAAGCACAATCCAGGTGTGTAGGGGGGAAAACGTAATAAAACACAATATTTAGTTTCCATCTAGTGACAAATTCAATGCGCTGCTGTCAGTCGATACGGTATAGTTAGGGGTGTATCTAGGATTACATGCGTCTCTTGCACAGTAAGGTGCTAACACCCCCCCCCCTCTCTCATATTTGATATAGGGAAGGCATGTGTGCCAAAGAGAGAGTGTGGTCTTGTGAAGAAGGGGCGTGGTCACACAATAGTACCCCCAATTCAAATTACGCCACACAGTAGTGCCCCTTATATAACACCTCATAGTAGTGTCCCTTATTCACATTACACTACACAATAGTGTCTCCTTTTACCACTGACATCTAAATCCCAGGTTATTGCACGTGAACGCACATCAAGCTGGGATTTTCTCCTTGGAAAAGGGTCTGTGCAGGTCCAATGAGCCAGGTATCCTTCCTGGGTTGCTAGTGCCCATTTTCCAACAAAGTCCCGGGTCTGACCCGAGATTTGGAGCACCGTTCCAAACGAGGTTAGACCACCATAATGCCAATCCTGGTTATTCCCGGATAAGAGCCGTTCACACTGCACACAGAGTTGATATAATCTCCTTGCGCTGGAATGTAGCTCTCCCAGTGCTGTAAACAGGACCCAGGTTTGACGACCCAGGTTACCCATTTACACTGCTGCATACCCGGTTCCTTCCTGGCTCACTATACCCTTTTCCCACTGAGTAAAATCCCGGGTTGATGTGCATTGCATGGCCCGGAAAATCGCACAGCAGACAGGAGCCACTAATGCTGACACCGGTGTCCGGCACCACACTACAGTAAACAAACTCAATATAAACTACAGCTCCCAACAGCCCTTGCACAGGCTGCTGGGAGCTGTTGTTTATTTTGAGCTTGATCCCTGTGGTGCGGTGCGGTGCTAGTAACAGTGGCTCCTGCCTGCTATGCGAGTCTCCAGGCCAGACACTGCCCAGGGGAGCACACCAGGTACTGCCATTACTATTTGATTCTACCCTCACCCACGGGTGATACTGCTGGACGGCGCCCCTAGTGAGTGCCATCATGGCGAAGGGTATAGTCCCTGAGTATAGTCACCCATAAACAATACACTGCGCCGGCTATACTATTGTTCAATATGAAAGACACAAATAATCAATAATTCAATAATTCTAATGAAATTCTGACCCGATTATGCCAAGAGCTACAGTCAGATAGCGATGCTTATCTGTATGTGTGTGGTCATACGCCACCTTGCTCTATATTGTTTGGTTGTTTATTTAGACTTCCCAGCAGCCAGATCTGTACATTTAGGCAATGCACGTTTGTCACCAAACTTTACACAGATGAGAAAGATATACAAAGGAATAGGGAAAGCAGGATAGGTTCTCTTGAGAAAAGTAGAAAGCATTGAAACCAATACTGATTCCTTAAATACAAACATAATTTTATTGTAAACAGAACATTCAGTCATAACTATTTTAAATACTTAAATAAAATAACAAAAACATCTAAGAGCAGAACTTGTGTTTCAAGCCTGCCTTTGTCACAAATTCACATATAATATTATTATATAAATATAGTTAATATTTTAGTTATAAATAAATTGTTCGAACACACTGTGGAAATACAGGGACATTTATGAGAACTGGTGCACAAAGTAATGGTGGTGTTACCCGTAGCAACAAGTTAGGCATCTGCTTTAAATGTAAAACTATGTAAGTAAGACAATAGCTAGAATCCAGATGTAGTAGTTGCTATTTATAGATCACCTTTACCTTGTGCTCCACTTTGCATACAGTAAAAGTCCCCCATAGTGCATGGAGGATGGTGCTGGCCTAGGCTGTAGTTGTACTGTAGCAGTATGAAGAGAGTGTGCCTACGGCTTGTTATATTATGTACATCTATGAAAGAAATGCAGCTACTGCTATTTATTCTAACTATGCTCTTGGGTACTGGCAGCCTGGCATTGCTAGCAGCATACAAATGGCAGAGCGTTAATAGCGGGACAGCCGGCACATGTCACACTGGCATGCCAGAGCAGAGCCAATCTCTATTTCCTCCCAACGAGAGGCGCCACAGAACAGCCGAACCTTTACCTGTAAAACAGAATAGTTATTCTTAATTATAATTTGTTTTAGTTCACACTTCTCATAAAATAGTATCGCTCCTATTATAATTGCTGATTAAGGTAATATAAAAAAAAATTATATAAAAAAAATTGTCAAGCGCTCCCTTGGTTCTTATTACCTTAATCAGCAATTATATATATATATATTTTTGGCAACACAGCACTACCCAGGGGTGGATTGGGATGGGAAAATCAGCCCGGGAAAATTATGGAAGCAGCCCTATTAGGGGTGTGATCTCATGAGGGGATGGGGTCTGTTGAGGGGGTGGAATCCTCCTCATAGGGCCTGATTGCAGGCAATTGCGGCCTTTCTTGCATCTTTTGCTCAGTTGTGTCTGAGACCAGGGGCAGATTGGGAACTAAAAGTGGCCCTGTAGAAGTGGCTCGACATGGGAAGCACAAAAGGCATAACATATGGGAGGGGGGAATGTAATAGGGTGTGAGAATCAAAAAGTGAGAGATTTTGGGAGAGTTCTGGGTTTTATTTGTGGTTTTTTTTTTTAAAGTGGCAATCATTTATATGGGAAAATCAACCTGGTTTTGCCATGTAAATGATTGCCTCTTTAAAAAAAAAACAACAACAACAACAGTAGAACGCTCACAAAATCTTTCTCTTTCTGATTCTCACACCCTATTACATTCTTCCCAATGTGTAGCCATGGCAGCATCACTGGATGGCAGAGTTGCTGTATTGCAGAGATGGAATAACAGAATGAATGAATGGGGACAATGAAGTGTACTGAGTGCGGTGGGTTGCCTGTCATGTGGGGGGGTGGGGCCACATGAAAACGCACAAAACAGGCTCCACAGGCACGCCGGCACGCCGGGAATCTTCTTTATACGCTCTATGGCCAATATGCCCATGGTACTGTCTAGCTGCCTGCAGGTGAATGCATGTGATGTCACAGTGGTACTCTCTAGCTGCCTGCAGCTGAATGCATTGTGATGTCGAAGAGGTACTGTCTAACCACCTGCAGCTGAATGCCTTATGATGTCACAGTGGTACTGTCTAACTCCCTGTACTTGAATGCATTGTGATGTCACAGTAATACTGTCTAGCAGCCTGCAGCTGAATGCATTGTGATGTCACAGAGGTACTGTCTAGCAGCCTGCAGCTGAATGCATTGTGATGTCACAGAGGTGCTGTCTAGCTACCTGCAGATGAATGCATTGTCAAGTCACAGAGGTACTGTCTAGCTGCCTGCCATTTAAAATTTTGTAGACGTGGCCTGACATGGGCAGCACAAGAGGTATAACATTTTGTGTAGCCATGGCAACATCACTGGATGGCAGAGTTGCTGTATGTCAGGGATTGAATAACATAATGAATGGGGACAATGCAGTGTACGGAGTCTGGTGGGCTGTCTGTCATGTGAGGGATGGATTCACATGACAACACACAAAACAGGCCACATAGACATGTCGGCCTACCAGGAATATTCCTGGTGAGCCCTATGGGCAATCCGCCCCTAGCACTGCCAAAAGCTGGGAGCAGCAGGATAAATTGTTCATGAATTAATTATTGTTAATTGACACACTAAATGTAGTGGTGGCACGGTTGGAGTGCTAAGGTTTTCTTTTTGTGTTTTTGTTTTATAATCCTATTTATAAGTAACTGCTGTATTTATTTATTTAATGAGAGTTGGGCTGGATTCAATTAGCCACGGCAATTAACATCAGGCTAATGCAGTGGCTGGGGTTATTCAATTGTAGCCCGCAGGCTGCACATAACCTCTGGACACTTTTACCAGAATCTATGGGACAACGCTTACGGAAAAGGGCTTATGGTAAATAGCTCCAAGCGTAAAAGTCCACAGCTACAAGAACGTTTCCTTGGGCAGTAAATTTTGTGGCTTTTTATATAAGGCCCAAATGTTTGAGAACTCAGTGTAAAGCAGTGATAATGATAATATCAGGCATAAGCTATTACTTATTATTAATATAATAATATTTATTTAGTACTTTTCTCCCAATGGGACTAAAAGTGCTTTACATTTGCATTTTAAAAACAGAAGATACAGAATAAGCTAACAGGTAAGAGAACTGAGCACTTCGGTTGTATTTTTTTTCCTTTTTTTATTTTTATAGTACCTAAAGGAACATTAAGGAAATGCGTGAGTAAACAAGTAAGTCTTGAGTCTGTTTTTGAAGGTATCTAGAGTGGAAGCCTCTCACACTGTACGAGGAAGTGAGATTCAATCGAGTTGGAGCCGCACAGCTAAAAGCTTGACCCCAAAATTAACGGAAATAATAGGTACTGTTCTTAGACCTTCATCAACAGATCGCAGTAAGCTAGCAAAGCAATCAGAAGCTGCTTCAGGTACCTTGGACCCTGGTCATGTGTAACCAAGCTTAAAATACATTCACCATGATACAGGCAACCAGTGACGGGAGTGGAGAATAGGAGTTATGTGGCTGGAACGGGGCTGGTTGGTTAACACAGTGGCAGCTGTTAACTAACCAGCATGTCATCTCAGTAAATTAGATAAAGTCAATAAAGGGGATTATATTCTCCCTCTATGGGTGTCATGGACAGACACTTCTCTGCAGCAGTTATTCATTTTATGCCCCATAATAGTGCCCTAGTTTATTTTAAGAACCATCTTACTGTAGTTCCCCAGTTTACATGATGTCACATTGTGGGGCTGTTAGTACACATTATGCCACACAATGGGGCAGCTGTATTAACCTGGAGAAGGGATAAAGAAGTGATAAAGTTGTGACAAGTGAAAGGTGATAACGCACCAGCCAATCATTATGGATTTGAAAAATGTCAGTTAGGAGCTGACTGGCTGGCACATTATCACCTGCCTTTTATCACTACTTTATCCTTTCTCCAGGCTTAATACACCTGCCCCAGTATCCCCAATTCACATTATGACATAAAGAGTCCACAGTTCATACTGTGCCACTTTAGAGTGCCCTCCATTTCATATTGTGCCATATTACAGTGCCCCAGTTCCTATTATGCCACACTATAGTGCCTCCATTTCATATTGTGCCATATTACAGTGCCCCAGTTCTTATTATACCACACTATAGTGCCCTCCATTTCATATTGTGCCATATTACAGTGCCCTAGTTCTTATTATACCACACTATAGTGCCTCCATTTCATATTGTGCCATATTACAGTGCCCCAGTTCTTATTATACCACACTATAGTGCCTCCATTTCATATTGTGCCATATTACAGTGCTCCAGTTCTTTTTATGCCACACTATAGTGCCTCCATTTCATATTGTGCCATATTACAGTGCCCCAGTTCTTTTTATGTAACATTGTAGTGACTTCCACATTACAATGAGCAGATCAGATTATGACACATTACCGTGGCCTCCAATTCAAATGATGACACATTACAGTGCCCACTTATTATCATTATAACATCCACTACACAGTCCTCTCACTGAAAATGTAATGTTACACAATTCAAGCTGGGCAATAGATCAGACCTAATTGCTAAGCAGGCAAATCTGGGAAATTGGCATGCAATTAAATAACCTGGGTCCAGGCACCTCCTAAGCCTCTGGGTCCCATAGCAATGGCACCACTTACACACACTATAGTTACGCCCATGAATACAGGAAATAATAAGAATTTACTTACCGATAATTCTATTTCTCGTAGTCCGTAGTGGATGCTGGGGACTCCGTCAGGACCATGGGGAACAGCGGGCTCCGCAGGAGACAGGGCACATCTAAAAAGCTTTTTAGGTCACATGGTGTGTACTGGCTCCTCCCCCTATGACTCTCCTCCAAGCCTCAGTTAGGTACTGTGCCCGGACGAGCGTACACAATAAGGAAGGATCTTGAATCCCGGGTAAGACTCATACCAGCCACACCAATCACACCGTACAACTTGTGATCTGAACCCAGTAAACAGTATGATAACAAAACGAAGTAGCCTCTGAAAGATGGCTCACAACAATAGTAATAACCCGATTTTTGTAACAATAACTATGTACAAGCATTGCAGACAATCCGCACTTGGGATGGGCGCCCAGCATCCACTACGGACTACGAGAAATAGAATTATCGGTAAGTAAATTCTTATTTTCTCTAACGTCCTAGTGGATGCTGGGGACTCCGTCAGGACCATGGGGATTATACCAAAGCTCCCAAACGGGCGGGAGAGTGCGGATGACTCTGCAGCACCGAATGAGAGAACTCCAGGTCCTCCTTAGCCAGAGTATCAAATTTGTAAACTTTTACAAACGTGTTCTCCCCTGACCACGTAGTTGCTCGGCAAAGTTGTAATGCCGAGACCCCTCGGGCAGCCGCCCAAGATGCGCCCACTTTCCTAGTGGAGTGGGCCTTTACAGATTTAGGCTGTGGCAGGCCTGCCACAGAATGTGCAAGTTGGATTGTGCTACAGATCCAACGTGCAATCGTCTGTTTAGACGCAGGAGCACCCATCTTGTTGGATGCATACAATATAAACAGCAAGTCAGACTTTCTGACTCCAGCCGTCCTAAACTATATATATATAAATATATGTTTAGGGTCCTGACAACGTCTAGTAACTTGGAGTCCTCCAAGTCCCTAGTAGCCGCAGGCACCATAATAGGTTGTTTCAGGTGAAAACCTGACACCCCCTTAGGAAGAAAACTGGAGACGAGTCCCAGTTCTGCCCTGTCCGAATGGAAAATTAAATATGGCTTTTATAAGACAAAGCCGCCCATTCTGACAATCGCCTGGCCGAGGCCAGGACCAACAGCATGGTCACTGTCCATGTGAGATATTGGTCAACAGCATGTTCTCTTTCCATGTGAGATATTTCAAATCCACAGATTTGAGCGGTTCAAACCAATATGATTTTAAGGAATCCCAACACTATGTTGAGATCACACGGTGCCACTAAAGGCACAAAAAAGGGGTGTATATGCAATACTCCCTTGACAATCTGGACTTCAGGAACTGAAGTCAATTCTTTCCGGAAGAAATTCTACAGGGCCGAAACTTACAACCTTAAAGAACCCCAATTTTAGGCTCAAAACACTCCTGTTTTCAGGAAGTGTAGAAATCGACCTAGTTGAATTTTCTTCGTGGGGCCTTCCTGGCCTCACCCACGCAACATATTTTCACCACATGTGGTGATGACGTTGTGCGGTCACCTCCTTCCTGGCTTTGACCAGGGTAGGTATGACCTCTTATGGAATGCCTTTTTCCTTCAGGATCCGGCATTCAACCGCCATGCCGTCAAACGCAGCCGCGGTAAGTCTTGGAATAGACATGGTACCTGCTGAAGCAAGTCCCTTCTTAGCTCCCCAGGCCCTTAGTCCTCTGTGAGCATCTCTTGAAGTTCCGGGTACCAAGTCCCTCTTGGCCAATCCGGAGTCACGAGTATAGTTCATACTCCTCTATGTCTTATAATTCTCAATACCTTGGTTATGAGAAGCAGAGGAGGGAACACATACACCGACTGTTACACCCACGGTGTTACCAGGACATCCACAGCTATCGCCTGAAGGTCTCATGACCTGGCGCAATACCTGTCCCGTTTTTTGTTCGGGCGGGACGCCATCATTTCCACCTTTGGTCTTTGCCAATGGTTCACAATCATGCGGAAAAACTTCCCTATGAAGTTCCCACTCTCCCGGGTGGAGGTCATGCCTGCTGAGGAAGTCTGCTTCCCAGTCGTCCACTCCCGGAGAGAACACTGCTGACAGTGCTATCACATGATTTTCCGCCTAGCGAAAAATCCTTGCAGTCTTTTCACTGCCCTCCAGCTTCTTGTGCCGCCCTTTCTGTTTACGTGGGCGACTGCCGTGATGTTATCCCACTGGATCAATACCGGCTGACCTTGAAGCAGAGGTCTTGCTAAGTTTAGAGCATTATAATTTTGCTCTTAACTCCATCTATGTGGAGAGAATTCTCCAGACTTGATCACACTTTCCTGGAAATTTTTTCCCTGTGTGACTGCTCCCCAGCCTCTCAGGCTGGCCTCCGTGGTCACCAGCATCCAATCCTGAATGCTGAATCTGTGGCCCTCTAGAAGATGAGCACTCTGTAATCACCACAGGAGAGACACCCTTGTCCTTAGATATAGGGTTATCCGCTGATGCATCTGAAGATGCGATCCGGACCATTTGTCCAGCAGATCCCACTGAAGAGTTCTTGCGTGAAATCTGCCGAATGGAATTGCTTCGTAATAAGCCACCATTTTTACCAGGACTCTTGTGCACTGATGCACTGACACTTTTCCTGGTTTTAGGAGGATCCCGATTAGCTCGGATAACTCCCTGGCTTTCTCCTCTGGGAGAAACACCTTTTTCTGGACTGTGTCCAGAATCATCCCTAGGAACAGTAGACGTGTCCTCGGAAAAGCTGCGATTTTGGAATATTTAGAATCCACTCGTGCTGTCGTAGAACTATTAAAGATAGTGCTACTCCGACCTCCAACTGTTCTCTGGACCTTGCCCTTATCAGGGAAGCGTACCAGTTTCTTTTAAGAAGAATCATAATTTCGGCCAATACCTTGGTAAAGACCCGTGGCGCCGTGGACAATCCAAACGGCAGCGTCTGAACTGATAGTGACAGTTCTGTACCACGAACCTGAGGTACCCTTGGTGAGAAGGGCAATTTTGGACATGTAGGTAAGTGTCCCTGATATCCAGTGACACCATATCGTCCCCTTCCTGGTTCGCTATCACTGCTCTGAGTGACTCCATCTTGATTTGAACGCTTGTATGTAAGTGTTCAAATATTTCAGATCTCACCGAGCCGTTTGGCTTCAGTACCACAATATAGTGTGGAATAATACCCCCTCCCTTGTTGTAGGAGGGGTACTTTGATTATCCCCTGCTGGGAATACAGCCTGTGAATTGTTTCCAATACTACCTCCCTGTCGGAGGTAGACGTTGGTAAAACAGACTTCCGGAACTTGTGAGGAGGAGACATCTCGAATTTCCAATGTACACCTGGGATACTACATGTAGGATCCAGGAGTCCCCTTGCAAGTGAGCCCACTGCGTGCTGAAACTCTTGAGATGACCCCCTACCGCACCTGAGTCCGCTTGTACTGCCCCAGCGTCATGCTGCGGACTTGGCAGAAGCTGTGAAGGGCTTCTGTTCCTGGGAATGGGCTGCTTGCTGCAGTCTTCTTCCCTTTCCTCTACCCCTGAGCAGATATGACTGGCCTTTGCCCGCCTGCCCGTATGGAGACGAAAGGACTGAGACTGAAAAGACTGTGTCCTTTTCTGTTGAGATGTGACTCGGGGTAACAAAAGGTGGATTTTTCAGCTGTTGCCATGGCCACCAGGTCCGATGGACCGCCCCTTTATACGGCAATACTTCCATGTGCCGTCTGGAATCTGCCTCACCTGACCACTGTCGTGTCTTCGTCTGGCAGATATGGACATCACATTTACTCTTGATGCCAGAATGCAAATATCCCTCTGCGCATCACGCATATATAGAAATGCATCCTTAAAATGCTCTATAGACAATAAAATCTTGTCCCTGTCAAGGGTATCAAAATTTTCAGTCAGGAAATCCGACCAAGCCCCCTCAGCGCTGCACATCCAGTCTGAGGCGATTGCTGGTCGTAGTATAACACCAGTATGTGTGTATATACTTCTTAGGCTATTTTTCAGCTTCTTATCAGCTGGCTCCTTGAGGGCGGCCGTATCTGGAGACGGTAACGCCACTTGTTTTTATAAGCGTGTGAGCGCCTTATCCACCCTAAGGTGTGTTTCCCAACTCGCCCTTACTTCTGGCGGGAAAGGGTATACCGCCCATAACTTTCTATCGGAGGAACCCCACGTATCACCACACACTTCATTTAATTTATCTGATTCAGGCAAAACTACAAGTAGTTTATTCACACCCTACAAAATACCCTTATTTGTGGTACTTGTAGTATCAGAAATATATAACACCTCCTTCATGCCCTTAACATGTAACGTGTGGCCCTAAAGGAAAATACGTTTGTTTCTTCACCGTCGACACTGGAGTCAGTGTCCGTGAGGTAAATGGGCGTTTTTACAAGCCCCTGACGGTGTCTGAGACGCCTGGACAGGTACTAATTTGTTTGCCGGTCGTCTCATGTCGTCAACCGGCTTGCAGCGTGTTGACATGATCACGTACTTCCACAAGTAAGCCATCCATTCTGGTGTCGACTCCCTAGAGAGTGACATCACCATTACAGGCAATTTGCTCCGCCTCCTCACCAACATTTTCCTCATACATGTCGACACACACGTACCGACTTACAGCACACACACAGGGAATGCTCTGATAGAGGACAGGACCCACTAGCCCTTTGGGGAGACAGAGGGAGAGTTTGCCAGCACACACCAAAATGCTATAATTATACAGGGACAACCTTTATATAAGTGTTCCTCCCTTATAGCATTTAATATATATTTATATCGCCAAATCAGTGCCCCCCCTCTCTGTTTTAACCCTGTTTCTGCAGTGCAGTGCAGGGGAGAGCATGGGAGCCTTCCCCTCAGCCTTTCTGTGAGGGAAAATGGCGCTGTGTGCTGAGGAGAATAAGCTCCGCCCCTTTATCGGCGGGCTTTTCCTCCCGGTTTTTTAAGAACTGGCCTGGGTTAAAATACATACATATAGCCTTAATGGCTATATGTGATGTATTTATTTTGCCAAATAGGTATTTATATTGCTGCCCAGGGCGCCCCCAGCAGCGCCCTGCACCCTCCGTGACCATGTCAGTGAGCCGTGTGACAACAATGGCGCACAGCTGCAGTGCTGTGCGCTACCTCTCTGAAGACTGTGAAGTCTTCTGCCGCCTGTTTCCGGACCTCCGTCTCTGCCGTCTTCAGCGTCTGTAAGGGGGATCGGCGGCGCGGCTCCGGGACGAACCCCAGGCTGACCTGTGTTCCGACTCCCTCTGGAGCTCAGTGTCCAGTAGCCTAAGATCCCAATCCATCCTGCACGCAGGTGAGTTGGAGATCTCTCCCCTAAGTCCCTCGTTGCAGTGATCCTGTTGCCAGCAGGAATCACTGAGTGAAAACCTAAAAAAAACTTTTCCAAACAGCTCTTTAAGAGAGCCATCCAGATTGCACCCTTCTCGGACGGGCACAAAAACCTAACTGAGGCTTGGAGGAGGGTCATAGGGGGAGGAGCCAGTACACACCATGTGACCTAAAAAGCTTTTTAGATGTGCCCTGTCTCCTGCGGAGCCCGCTGTTCCCCATGGTCCTGACGGAGTCCCCAGCATCCACTAGGACGTTAGAGAAATTAAGATTTCTCCCATACAAGTGCTGTGCCCACCCCCTAGCTTACCTTCTGCAGCTTGCTGATTGTGCAGCACTGTGACACAGATGTTATATTGTGCTTGAATCCGCTGGCCACTAACACCGAGTACTTGGAAGGGAATGCACTGGATTCGCAGTGTCCCACACATGCATTGATGACTTGGGTCCCTCTGCAAGTCCCTCTACGATCACTTCTTACAGTAACATTAAATGCTGCAGCATAATAAGAAAAACAAATCATGTTTATTTTCCTTGTGGAGTTTTTTTTATAAATATACATCAGGGACTACATTACAATTCTTTTGTACTACATAATGTACAACTGGTCGGCAATTATAGAGTATATTTAAAGAGGCATTAAAATAGAATATAATGTAATAACATGCCATTTAAATAAATGAAAGCTGTTACACATTTTAATAAAATCATTTAGAGAAGAATGAGATGTCACGCTTTGATTTGAGTACAAATGACCTATGAATCCTCTACTCAGGTAGCTATTATCACTAAATATGGCTTCAAAAAAAGATAGCATTTACAATATTTGCCACTTTATGTAACAAAGCTTGTTAGACAAATTAATAAAGAAACAGAAGCGACAGATGCTTAGTTCTGAGAAAAAAATCACATTTACATATTTTGTAACCGATTAAAATAAAGAACACTAATTAGAGCACAATACTGTTCATATATTTTCCTGTCACAGGGAAGTACACTGATCATTTATCTTTATGGATTTGGTAACCAAGTTAATTTCAGGGATGTACAATCTGTTATATAAAGCTTGTCATACTGCAAAGGTCACTTACGATGAAGGTGACATCCTGGTGTCAAGGAGTCAAAGCTCTGAGTTTGTAGGATCAACACAGCAAGTATAACAAAGACGGAGGCAGTTGCAGGGGACATGGTGTTAGTGTCTAAGGACAAAGCACATTTCGGTTGGGCAAAGACATTGAATATCATAGAGCAAAACAAAACTTGATCAGCCCTAGATCTACCTGCTAGCCTAAAGTAAGTCTAGAAATGTCACACTCTATCAATCTCTTGAGACTCAATGATCCGTATCAGCAAAATATTTTACGCTCATCTTATATAAGCTGTACAGATACTTATATGAACTGTACATCTAAGGCTGAGAGCCTGAGTTTTGTATTTTCCCGAATTAGTCCCAGTCCCAGAGATAATAGTCTCAAGTCCTACTGTATGTTGCAGATTTTTCAACTCCTCAGCCTTACCTGGGTGATGGATGAGTATCAGTAATACAGGAAAAGCTTTCTATCTGTTGATCTAGGGTGTATATCTAGGGTGTATATATACACCTATATGTATTGTGTTCAGACACACCCATCCACACCTGATTCACCCTAACACCCCCTGCCTGCTATACCTATTCCTCCCTCGGGGCTCTCAAAATGATCCAGGAGTGAAAGACATTTCATTAATCACCAGTGTACTGGAAAAGCCCTGGGTATTGTTTTAAGGCACACTGTATACAAGGTTTTTATAAAGAAGTGATATATTAAAAAAAAAAAAACAGCATTATTCATTTACAATACCCAAGTGCAGCTAATATACCTGTATGGATAAACCTATGTAATTAATTTCCTCATAAGTGGAGAGGAGTGTCTTTATTTTAGCATTTTTCCCCTAAAACCTGTCTGTTATAAGGAATACCATAAACCCTACTGTAAATCATAAGATCATTTGACGTCACCCCGGAGTTGAGTGCAGCGCTGTATTTTCCATATATAAATCAACTAATCATATTCCATGAACCTATTTTTAGCTAAATGTGCCAATATTAACTTATCCTACTTTGCTAACCAGCACAGGCATACTTGCTATTCTCCTTCCCACCTTACTGATGTCATATAACCAACTGGTCCCAACACCTGAATTATACCTACCTGCTAAGTAAACGTTAAGTAAAATATTTATATGATTGCAAGTAGATTAAAGGGGAAAAGGGTTCCTGTGTTAGGCAAAAATAATGAAAGGTTAAGGTGGAGGCAGGTGCAGTGGTGTCACAAGGCGGGTGCGGGTGGTGCAGCCCACACCCGGGTGTGATGCCTAGAAGGGGTGACACCACACTGTGGGCTCCTCTGCAGTGACAGGAGCCAGGTTCTGCAGTGTGAAATTCTGCTACAGCATCTGGTTCCTGTCATAACAGAGGAGCCGACAGCGCTGCAGACAGTCTCCGGGGGCAGCCAAGGAAAGCCCAGCATCTCCGGAGATGCTGAGTGCACCCCCGGAGTAACAATCCGCGAGGCCATGCCCCCTTTCTTTGCATTCACGCCCCCTTTTGCCGCAAGTGCACTCCGGCGCACTGGCATATGAAGGGTGCGCACCGCGTGTCACCGCACCCGGTGACGCCTCTGGTCAGGTGGTCTGTGTGCCTGTCTGCATGTCAGTCTGTGCCTGCCATATTGTATCTTATCTACCATATGTTTTTGCTTTTTTTTTTTTTTTTATATTTAACATTTTGGGGGCTAAAGATGTGTCCTCATACATCTAGCCTCACTACGCCATGTATCATGAGATACCTCACATGAGTGAGCTGCCAGGTCCCGTGCAACTCTGCTATCGTCGGGTGTAATTTTTTTGCACACAGATATACAAGTGTCATATATCACATTGATCAGCAATCTCCTTGTGTGTCCTAGTCCCATTCCACTGAGGCACATATACAGGAAAAAGATACAAAACAGGAGCTCAGCGCTAGAAGATTCTTATGTGATCTTGCGTGGCATCACTGCAGCAATGATGACACAGCTGTATTTATTACTTTATCTCTCACAGTTTTATCTTTCTCCAAACTTTGATAAATACCCTCTGTGTATTATAATGGATAACATATCCTGTCATAAAACATTTAGAGCTCGCACCTACTGGAATTAATACTATTACAAATGCCTGTTAAGGGGCCAGAAAAAACCTGTGTTATTGCTTTGACACGATACATATGTGTGATGCCAAGACAGCACGTTCACAGCAAGCACTCCTCAGTGACGTCAAAACATCATTAACTAATGGCCGCATATTCACCTGCAAGGCCTTAGTATAGTAGAAGTCTCATCTGCCTTCTGTCCCCTGTGTAAATGACCACTGAGCTCCTTAATATGGTTTACATCCGTACACATATAACTACCCCTCAGATATGTGTGGATTATGTTAAACAAATGACCACCATTATATCACTGCTCCTGCAAGAAAAACATAGCGTGCATAAATGTTGCCCACATTTAATAGAGTGTTAACAGGCTAATATCTGGGGTATGCAAGAGAGCACATTTAAAGCAAATGATACATGCTTGTTTTTTGTTCTGATGAGCTAAACGTTTATCCATGATGCAAAACAAATATAATTACTATTTACATTTTTATATATTTGACAATATTTGTATGTGAATTTGGACCGTAGAAGCGCTCTCCTTTGAAACATTGGGGTCTATTTATGAAGCCGTGGAGAGAGGTAAACTACCCACCAATCAGATCTGTCATTTTTCAACAAAGCCTGTAACATGGCAGTTAGGAGCTGATTGGCTGTTACTTTATTTCTTTCCACTTTATATCACTCCAAAGCTTAGTAAATAGTCCCCATTATCACTAAAGTTTTTTAAAAGTTTAGTAAATTGAATATTTTTCTTTCAGCTAAAACCTCTGTGGACTGTGGGCCCGATTCAGTTTCTGCTAAAAAAGAAGTTTCTGCGATCAAATAGTTGCTGCCCAGAAATAGAGAGAAAAACGCCCATCGTAAAAATTGCGAATGCATTGCAATATGTGGGCTGATCGCAAAATTATACGCAATTACCGGAACATCAAAGATTTTTACTATCTGCACTAAGCAAGGTACAATTTTTGCTAAACAAGAGGCTGGAAGTGGTCATCGCTGACATCAGAGGCCCTCCTTAAAAACGCCTGGGCATGCCTGTGTTTTTCAGAAACACCCAGAAACGCCGGCTTCCTGTCACTCAAACAGCGACTGCATTGCAATCACAATGGCCCTCATTCCGAGTCGTTCGCTCGGTAAATTTCATCGCATCACAGAGATTTTCCGCTTAGTGCGCATGCGCAATGTCCGCACTGCGACTGCGCCAAGTAATTTTGCTATGAAGTTAGGATTTTTTACTCACGGCTTTTTCATCGCTCAGGCGATCTTAGTGTGATTGACAGGAAATGGGTGTTTCTGGGCGGAAACAGGCCGTTTTATGGGCGTGTGGGAAAAAACGCCACCGTTTCCAGAAAAAACGCAGGAGTGGCTGGAGAAACGGGGGAGTGTCTGGGCGAACGCTGGGTGTGTTTGTGACGTCAAACCAGGAACGACAAGCACTGAACTGATCGCAGATGCCGAGTAAGTCTGAAGCTACTCTGAAACTGCTAAGAAGTTTGTAATCGCAATATTGCGAATACATCGTTCGCAATTTTACTATGCTAAGATTCACTCCCAGTAGGCGGCGGCTTAGCGTGTGCAATACTGCTAAAATCGCCTTGCGAGCGAACAACTCGGAATGACCACCAATGTGTACACATTTTATGTTGCTGTTTTTGCTAGCACGTGCGCAATGTGAATGCTGCACATGCGCAGTCATTCGATAATTGCCCAGATTGTGAATCGCAAATTTTGCAATCCAACCTGAATTAGGCCCTATGTGTCCCATTACAGGCTTTTCACAGACAAATATGCATGGCCTGAATGGTAAAAGGTAAGGTGTACGTGGATGACTAAATCATACTGTACAACAATGGTCACCACCTCCGCACTCAGAAAGGATTTAGTATCTGATGAGGCACAGAGTTTCTGAAAAGATGTGAAGCAGCAGAAGAGGAAACAGCTACAGTGAACAAAAAGCAAGGTCAGTAATCTATTAATCCTACTGTATTACGTAAAGTATCACATTTTCCACTTCCTGATGTCTCGTTAATTTAAGGAAAAATGTTATCACTGCAGAAAAATTCTGCTGGGTAAAAATAAATGGCCTCCTGCATCCAGGGAGAGGACTGTACTTGTTCTGGAATAATGTCAGACGAGCAACAAAAGCCAAATGCCTGCCTGAATTTGAAGAAAAAGATATACAGAATGGCTTTCCCCCTCCTTACTGCCCCCCCAGTGGCATAAGGTACACCTGTCTGCGTTGTCACATTATCAAGTGTGGCAGGCATTGCTTTATCTGTCTTACTGTACATTGTCTTGACATTGTATATGTACCAGTAGTGGCCAAATATTTATCTGCTGAATAATGTGCCCACTGACCAAATATGATGATTATTATTATCATTTATTTATATGGTGCCACAAAGTACCTAAACAAATGAGCAGAATTATTAAATAAAAGTTACTAAGGTTGTTAAGGTTGCAAGGAATGTTGAAGCCATAGAAAAACACCTGGGAATATAGGCACTGAAACAGAGGGGGCAAGGAGGCCCCCCAAATATTTGAGAGGTGCTAGTCAAAGTACTGGGTTGCAAGGCTTAGTGTGGCCACCAAGTTTAGATACTGTCATGTGAAGTTTTTGATAACTGTATATAGGTAAAAGTTACAGGGCAACACTTGCTGATACCCCTTTTACACCGGCAGCATATAACACGGGTTATTGCACATGTCAAAGGGCAGAGTTGGAATAATCCGCATCGAGTGACCCGGTATTCCAACTCTGGTAGTTTGTGGGGTTGAAGGCGTGTTCAACCCGGCAAACTGTTCAGTGTAAACGGGAGCCGGATCGCGCGACCCAGCTTCCCGTTTAAGGTGTATGAGCGGGCGGCGCTTGGAGATCATGTGACCTCCAAGCGCCGCCCCCATTGCGTCACCAGTAACGTCACCAACCCGGCAATATGCCGGGTTGGTGACTCCAGTCTAAGTGGGGGCTGACGCGGGTCACAGCCGGGTAACACCCGTGTCTGGCTCCCGGCTGCGGCCCGCTATCTTGGTCTAAAAGCGGTATGATTGACAACCAGGGCTGGATCAAGGACCACATGAACCTGGGGCTGAAAATGATGATGGGCCTATTGTGATAAGCGGAGGAGGTGTGACCAGTGCAGTGTGGGTGTGGCCAGTGCAGTGTGGGTGTGGCCAGTGCCATTTGGGCTTGTGCACCCCTTCCCTATCAGCTCCAATGTCTCCATAAATATATAAAAGTAGACAAATTTCATAATTTTGCTAGTAAAATAGAAACACAAATGTAATAATTATGATGTGTGGCCAGCTGGGCGGCTGCTCATCATTATGTTGCCATGACAATGGACCTATTTTTATGTGCAGGCTTGGGGTTGTAGTCCCATCCGCCCCATTGTTCTTTTGGCACGGCACACCACAGCATCACAAATGTCTCTTCTTCTTGTGGCAGTGATTTCTGGTACTGAGTTAATCAGTTTCTATGTTTTGTTAATTCACTTGTCAGATCAAAAATACACAAACCATTTGTGATATGGCTGTGCAAATGTACAACTATCATTTGATAATGGCCATTGCACAAAGCAGATACAAATCTGGAGTACAGAGCTGTGGGGATAATGATGCAACAGTATAATGTTCTAATAGCAGCTTTAAAAAGACTGCACTGTCTGCTTGACCCTTATTCAATTATTAAAACGATTATACACATTGTACTATATCATGGCTTCTAAGAATATACATCATCATCCTCTTATTTAATCAAGGAATTAACCAAAGAAATAATATAAATAAAAGGACGGCAGTAGCAATTACCGATGATCACTCAGAGGGAAAATCCATGCTTGAGATAGAAAACTTCCTGGCACTTTTTCAACTGGCCCAGACACACACAGGTCTGGGGAAGTTAGCAGAAAACACATTTATTCTAGCAAGAATTTAATACATAACATGAACTTCAAAATTAATGAAGATTAACATTTTAATTAGGTACTCAACGTCCCTTGCAGGGCACAAAGGCAAGATGGAAGGACATTATTCACAATGTCTTCTGCCAAATAGGAACCTGAGTGGATTAAAGCTAACAGAGAACACAAAGTTACTATTACAATTACACAATTCACAAAAAAATGTACGTTTTCACAAGTCAAGCTAACACCATAGAGAAAGCTAGTCATACAGCAGCAGCTGATTATCATTCCAATCAGATAACAAGTGTGTGGCTAATGTGTGGGAGCAAACATTAACATTGCAGCTCTCACCGGTTGCTTCAAGTCAAACTGTGGAAACCACTATGTTAGGGAATACAAAATAGTTCCTACTGCTTAGACTACTTTACTTTCAGACATTCCAGTTCATTATGGACCATGCTGGGCCATTTACACAGATTACGTGCAGATATTTTTATTGTCAACCAGTAGCCTCTTAAAGTAGATGTCATGATCGTAAATTAATTCTATTAAAAATAAATAAATAAATAAAAAACGAATAAAATGGCGAAACCCCTGTGTTGCAGAAGCTCCAAGTTTAATTAGGTGAATCATTTTGTCTTAACAACTGGCTTTCAGTTAGCCTATAGCTACACGTCATTAAAAAGGTGGATGAAATACTGTATTCAATAACATTGGGCATACTGTGATCTTTGAAAATGAAGACCAAAGAGCATTCTAAGACAATGAAAGATACAGTTACAGACATGCACAATATAGAACAAGGCTACAAAATAATGGGGGTCATTCCGAGTTGTTCGCTCGCAAGCCGTTTTTAGCAGCTTTGCACACGCTAAGCCTACGCCTACTGGGAGTGAATCTTAGCTTCTTAAAATTGCGAACGAAAGATTCGCAATATTGCGAAAAGACATCTCTGTGCAGTTTCTGAGTAGCTCCAGACTTACTCGGCATCTGCGATCAGTTCAGAGCTTGTCGTTCCTAATTTGACGTCACAAACACACCCAGCGTTCGCCCAGCCACTCCTCCGTTTCTCCAGCCACTCCCGCGTTTTTCACAGAAACGGTAGCGTTTTTTCCCACACGCCCATAAAATGGCCTGTTTCCGCCCAGAAACACCCACTTCCTGTCAATCACATTACGATCGCCTGAACGAAGAAAAAGCCGTGAGTAAAATACCTAACTTCATAGCAAATTTACTTGGCGCAGTCGCAGTGCGAACATTGCGCATGCGCACTAAGCGGAAAATCGCTGCGATGCGATGAAATTTACCGAGCGAACAACTCGGAATGACCCCCAATATCCACGTGCTTCCAGTGAGCAACCAATGTTGGATTAATGCTGAAGAAATGGAAGCTGCCTCATTTCACCCAGACACTGCACAGACAAGGCCATCCCTCAAAACTCAGTGTCATAACAAGGAGACTTGTAAGGTGTCACGATCCGGGTATCTGGACGCCATTACTTACCCTTCAGATGCCTCCTAAGGCGGGCTCAGCGTTCCAGGACCAGATTCCGCTGTTCCTGAGTTTCCACATGCAGAGTGTCAGAGTGGTGTTTTCATCAGCCACGGCCTCCGCTGTGCCCGCGTGGTTAAATGTGCATCTATCAGCCTGGCGTCTCCTGTCTCCGGTGGCCGGCGCCGCCATTACTGTTTCCCAGACCACATGGATTACAAACCAAACTTCCCTCCAAGTGTCTGCATGGGCGCAGCCATCTTGGATTCTGTCATCTGATCATTTCCACCAATCTGCTGTTTGTATTGTTGATTTGCATAATTGCCTAGCCAACCCCTTCCTTGCTGCAGGTATAAGTAAGCTGTGCCTGAGCAAGGAAGACGTCAGTGCTTTGGTTGTCAAACCTAGTTCCTGTTTGTCTCTCTTCTATGATTGTCTTCCAGGTTCCAGCTCCTGTCTCAAGACTTCCACCATAGAGACCCGCACCAGCATTCCACCTGCGGTGTAGCCTGACTCTCCAATCCATTGTGGATTCATCTGTTTCCAGCTACAACACTACCTGCTTCCAGCCTCAGCTTCCAGCAGAATACAGCTTCCCTTAAAGGGCCGGTGTCCTTTCTACACTTTACCACTCTCCACCGGAATTATTATTTCTCCGCTCTCAAGTTCTACATTTCAGTTCACATTTCATCGCTCCCAAAGTTCATTTATTATTTTACTGGTTCCAGCCAGTATCCACTCCGTGCTAACAACAGTCTGGTTCCAGCCAGTATCCACAGCAGCTGTTTTACCTTCAGCAACCCAGCTCTTCCTGGAACACCAGCTGGTACAATCCTGGGTTATCTCCATTGCTACAGCCGGGCCTGGTAAGGACTTTCCATCTAGAAGATCATAAGAACTATCTCACACTACCAGTGCCCTGTGGCTCCTGCCATGCTGTAGTACTCAGGAACTGTATTTATTCTTTGCTGACTTTTACGTTTTCTTTTATTGCTGCTGTGATGCGGAGTTGTCATAATAAACATCATTGACTTTTATCTAAGTTGTCGTGGTCACGCCTTCGGGCAGTTATTATTCATGTTACTTACATGTCCAGGGGTCTGATACAACCTCCCAGGTTCCGGTACATCTCAGCCCCTACAACTGAGGCTGCCTCCCGTCAGCTCAGGCCCTCAGTTGTGACAGTAAGCACTGACCTAATGAATCCAGCCGGAGACCAGGATCAAGCGGCCAGGCCGATGCAAGAACTGGCAGCCCGACTAGAACATCAGGAGGCTGCACAGGGCCACATCATCCGCTGTCTCCAGGATCTCTCTACTCGGCTGGATGGGATTCAGACCACTCTCCGTGGATCAGGCGCGTCTGGTGCGTCAACCACAGTGACTCCAGCTATAACCCCACCCACCTTACCCATTCCTGCTCCACGTCTTCATCTTCCAACGCCAGCAAAATTTGACGGATCTCCAAGATTCTGCAGGGGATTTCTCAACCAGTGTGAGATTCAGTTTGAGCTACAACCTGGCAATTTCCCCAGTGACCGTACAAAAATTGCCTACATTATTTCTCTTCTCAGTGGCTCAGCCCTCGATTGGGCATCACCGTTATGGGAGAGGTCCGACACCCTGCTATCTTCTTACACTGCATTCGTGTCAACATTCAGGCGCATCTTCGACGAGCCAGGCCGGGTAACTTCAGCTTCGTCTGAGATTCTCCGTTTACGCCAGGGATCACGTACTGTAGGACAATATCTTATACAGTTCCAGATCCTGGCATCCGAACTGGCATGGAACGACGAGGCCCTGTATGCTGCATTCTGGCATGGTTTATCCGAGCGTATTAAAGATGAGTTAGCTACCAGAGACTTACCCTCCAAGTTAGATGAGTTAATCTCACTTTGTACGAAAGTTGACTTACGTTTCAGAGAGAGAGCAACTGAGCGTGGAAGATCATCTGCTCCAAAATCTTCTGCTCCTCCTCCTCGCCAACTGTCACCAACTAAAGATGAACCCATGCAAATTGGCCGTTCCCGTTTAACTCCTGCTGAGCGCCGAAGACGTCTCTCCGAGTTTCTCTGTTTGTACTGTGCAGCTCCGTCTCACACCATTAATGCCTGTCCCAAACGTCCGGGAAACTCCAAATCCTAGCTCGCCAAGGAGAGGGCCGGCTAGGAGTAATGATCTCCTCTCCATCTCCTCAAGATTGTAACCTCCCAGTCTCGCTTCAAGTTGCTCAACGTTATCAGAACGTCATTGCCCTCCTGGATTCCGGAGCAGCTGGGAACTTTATTACCGAAGCCTATGTTAAACGGTGGTCCCTACCCACCGAGAGACTTCCTTCGTCCTTTTCCTTAACTGCTGTGGATGGCAGTAAAATTTTTGATACAGTTATTTCTCTAAGGACTCTACCAGTTCGTCTGAGAGTGGGAGTTCTTCATTCCGAACTTATTTCACTTTTAGTGATTCCAAGAGCCACACATCCTGTGGTCCTGGGCCTTCCATGGCTCCGTCTTCACAATCCTACAATTGATTGGACGACTACGCAAATCCTGGCATGGGGTTCCTCCTGTACTAAGACATGTTTGTTTAAAGTGTTGCCTGTCTGTTCCTCCTCCCCCAGGTCGTCTGATGTTCCACCTCCTCCATATCAAGATTTCACGGATGTGTTCAGTAAAGCTTCTGCTGATATCCTTCCCCCTCATAGAGAATGGGACTGCCCGATTGATCTCGTTCCAGGGAAGGTTCCACCTCGAGGCCGAACTTATCCGTTGTCTCTCCCCGAGACGCATTCTATGGAGGAATACATAAAAGAGAACCTAGCAAAGGGGTTCATTCGACCTTCTTCTTCTCCAGCCGGCGCAGGCTTCTTTTTTGTAAAGAAGAAAGATGGTGGTCTGCGGCCGTGCATCGACTACAGAGGTTTGAACGACATTACCATCAAGAACCGCTATCCTTTACCCCTGATTACTGAGCTCTTTGACAGAGTTAGCGGAGCTACCATCTTTACAAAGCTGGACCTGAGAGGTGCATACAATCTCATCCGGATCCGTGAGGGTGACGAGTGGAAGACCGCATTTAACACCCGTGACGGACATTATGAGTACCTCGTCATGCCCTTCGGATTGAGCAATGCTCCAGCTGTCTTCCAGCATTTCGTCAATGAGATCTTCAGAGACATTCTATACCGTCATGTCGTGGTCTATCTAGATGATATCCTCATTTTTGCCAACAATTTAGAGGAACATCGTTTCTGGGTAAAGGAGGTTCTGTCCCGTCTCCGTGTCAATCATCTCTACTGCAAATTAGAGAAATGCGTCTTTGAAGTCAAGTCCATTCCGTTTCTAGGGTACATTGTGTCCGGTTCCGGACTAGAGATGGATCCTGAGAAACTACAAGCAATCCAGAATTGGCCAGTACCCTTAACCCTCAAAGGGGTCCAGAGGTTCTTAGGGTTCGCCAATTATTACCGAAAGTTTATACGAGACTTTTCCACCATTGTGGCGCCTATTACTGCTTTCACCAAGAAGGGTGCTAACCCGTCCAAGTGGTCTGAAGAAGCCATGCAAGCTTTTCATCTTTTAAAACAGAGGTTCATCTCTGCACCTGTCCTGAAACAGCCTGACGTCGACTCTCCTTTCATCTTAGAGGTGGATGCCTCCTCCGTTGGAGTAGGAGCGGTGTTATCTCAGAGGGCTAAAGATGGTCATTTACATCCTTGCAGTTTCTTCTCACGGAAGTTCTCCCCAGCGGAGCGCAACTATGCCATTGGCGACCAGGAGTTGCTAGCCATCAAGCTCGCTCTAGAGGAGTGGAGATATCTGTTGGAGGGAGCTTCTCATTCAATCACCATCCTTACAGACCACAAGAACCTTCTATATCTAAAAGGCGCACAATGTCTCAACCCTCGTCAGGCCAGATGGGCACTTTTCTTTTCCAGGTTCGACTTTAAACTCCAGTTCTGTCCGGGCTCTCAGAATCGCAAGGCCGATGCCCTTTCCCGCTCATGGGAGCAAGAAAATGAGTCAGAGTCTTCAGACAAGCATCCTATTATAAATCCGTTGGCATTCTCCACGGTAGGGATGGACTCTACGCCCCCATCAGGGAAAAGTTTTGTGAAGCCGACACTAAGGAAGAAGCTCATGCATTGGGCCCATGCTTCCCGTTTTGCCGGACATACAGGTATCCAAAAAACCCTGGAGTTTATCTCTAGGTCCTATTGGTGGCCAACTCTGAAAAAGGACGTTTTGGAGTTTATTGCATCTTGCCCAAAGTGTGCTCAACATAAAGTATCCCGCCAGTCGCCTGCGGGGCAACTGGTTCCACTATCTGTTCCCCGTCGACCATGGACCCATTTGTCGATGGATTTTATTACAGATTTGCCCATGTGCAACAAGTTCAATACCATCTGGGTGGTAGTTGACCGGTTCACCAAGATGGCACACTTCATTCCTCTCACCGGTCTTCCGTCAGCTTCCAAGTTGGCTCAAGTATTCATACAAGAGATCTTCCGACTCCACGGTCTTCCAGAAGAAATTATCTCAGATCGAGGAGTTCAATTCACAGCCAAATTCTGGCGAAGTTTATGTCAAGTCCTCCAAGTCAAGTTAAAGTTTTCCACGGCTTACCATCCTCAGACCAATGGTCAAACTGAGAGAGTGAATCAGGACTTGGAGGCCTTCCTCCGCATCTATGTGTCCTCCTCTCAAGATGACTGGGTTCAATTACTTCCCTGGGCCGAGTTCTGTCATAACAACCAGTATCATTCTTCATCTTCTTCAACACCATTCTTCACCAACTTTGGATTCCACCCTAAAGTCCCTGAGTTCCAACCGCTTCCAGCAACTTCTGTTCCCGCAGTGGATATCACCTTGCATCAGTTTGCCAATATCTGGAAGAGCGTACGATCAGCTCTGCTCAAGGCATCGTTCAGGTACAAGAAGTTTGCGGATAAGAAGCGTCGAGCAGTTCCTGCTCTCAAGGTGGGTGATCGGGTATGGTTATCCACGAAGAATTTGAGGTTAAGAGTTCCCAGTATGAAGTTTGCACCTCGCTACATCGGTCCTTTCAAAATTGATCAAGTCATCAATCCTGTTGCTTACAGACTCCAGTTACCTCCCTTCTTAAAAATACCCAGGACATTCCATGTTTCCCTGTTGAAACCGCTAATCTTGAATCGGTTTCATTCCTCACTTCCACCAACTCCGAAAGTCCAAACTCAACGAGGCGTTGAGTATGAAGTGGCCAAGATCCTGGACTCACGTCACCGTTACGGTCAACTTCAGTATCTCATTGACTGGAAGGGCTATGGTCCTGAAGAACGCTCTTGGACCAATGCCTCTGACGTCCATGCTCCTGCCTTGGTCCGAAATTTCCACGCAAAGTTTCCTTTAAAGCCTAAGAAGTGTCCTGGGGCCACTCCTAAAGGGGGGGGTGCTGTCACGATCCGGGTATCTGGACGCCATTACTTACCCTTCAGATGCCTCCTAAGGCGGGCTCAGCGTTCCAGGACCAGATTCCGCTGTTCCTGAGTTTCCACATGCAGAGTGTCAGAGTGGTGTTTTCATCAGCCACGGCCTCCGCTGTGCCCGCGTGGTTAAATGTGCATCTATCAGCCTGGCGTCTCCTGTCTCCGGTGGCCGGCGCCGCCATTACTGTTTCCCAGACCACATGGATTACAAACCAAACTTCCCTCCAAGTGTCTGCATGGGCGCAGCCATCTTGGATTCTGTCATCTGATCATTTCCACCAATCTGCTGTTTGTATTGTTGATTTGCATAATTGCCTAGCCAACCCCTTCCTTGCTGCAGGTATAAGTAAGCTGTGCCTGAGCAAGGAAGACGTCAGTGCTTTGGTTGTCAAACCTAGTTCCTGTTTGTCTCTCTTCTATGATTGTCTTCCAGGTTCCAGCTCCTGTCTCAAGACTTCCACCATAGAGACCCGCACCAGCATTCCACCTGCGGTGTAGCCTGACTCTCCAATCCATTGTGGATTCATCTGTTTCCAGCTACAACACTACCTGCTTCCAGCCTCAGCTTCCAGCAGAATACAGCTTCCCTTAAAGGGCCGGTGTCCTTTCTACACTTTACCACTCTCCACCGGAATTATTATTTCTCCGCTCTCAAGTTCTACATTTCAGTTCACATTTCATCGCTCCCAAAGTTCATTTATTATTTTACTGGTTCCAGCCAGTATCCACTCCGTGCTAACAACAGTCTGGTTCCAGCCAGTATCCACAGCAGCTGTTTTACCTTCAGCAACCCAGCTCTTCCTGGAACACCAGCTGGTACAATCCTGGGTTATCTCCATTGCTACAGCCGGGCCTGGTAAGGACTTTCCATCTAGAAGATCATAAGAACTATCTCACACTACCAGTGCCCTGTGGCTCCTGCCATGCTGTAGTACTCAGGAACTGTATTTATTCTTTGCTGACTTTTACGTTTTCTTTTATTGCTGCTGTGATGCGGAGTTGTCATAATAAACATCATTGACTTTTATCTAAGTTGTCGTGGTCACGCCTTCGGGCAGTTATTATTCATGTTACTTACATGTCCAGGGGTCTGATACAACCTCCCAGGTTCCGGTACATCTCAGCCCCTACAACTGAGGCTGCCTCCCGTCAGCTCAGGCCCTCAGTTGTGACATAAGGGAAGCAACAGAGAGACCAACTATTACTTTAGTGGAGCTACCGAGTTCAGTGGCTGAGAGTGGAGTGAGGGTGCATCAATTAGCCACACCAAGAGCTCTGCAAAAATCAGCTGATTGTATTGGAGGGTGGTTATAAAGAAACCAATAGAGTATAAACCACCTCAAATCACACATGGAGTTTGACAGAAAACATCACAGTGACCCCCCAGGTAAAAGTGGTATAAGGGTTTATGGTCAGATGAGACAAAGGGGTATATTTACTAAGCTCTCGATTTTGACCGGTTTGTTGTTTTTTCATCAAAGTGTCATCTCGGGAATTTACTAAACTGAAATCTCGGCAGTGATGAGGGCATTCGTATTTTTTGGGATGTCAAAGAAAAAAAATACGAATGAATACACCATCGGTCAAACACGCCTGTTATTTTATACAACTCGATAATTTACTAAAAATTCGAATTCACAATCACTGCCGGCAATAGCCAAACACTGCCGTGAAAAAATACAAATCGTAAAAAAAAGCAGTTTTCAAATAGACTTGCTTTTTTTTACCGTGTTCTGATAGGCATGCACGGATCCGTGAGATCCGTGCATGTTTATCAGTGGGAAGGGGTGTGAAAGAGTTAAAAATCTGGGGGGGAAATTGCGTGGGGTCCCCCCTCATAAGCATAACCAGCCTTGGGCTCTTTGAGCCGGTCCTGGTTATAAAAATACGGGGGGGGAATTGACAGGGGTTCCTCCATATTTTAACAACCTGCACTGGGCTCTGCGCCTGGTCCTGGTGCAAAAAAATAAGAATTTACTTACCGATAATTCTATTTCTCATAGTCCGTAGTGGATGCTGGGGACTCCGTAAGGACCATGGGGGATAGCGGCTCCGCAGGAGACTGGGCACATCTAAAGAAAGCTTTAGGACTATCTGGTGTGCACTGGCCCCTCCCCCTATGACCCTCCTCCAAGCCTCAGTTAGGATACTGTGCCCGGACGAGCGTACACAATAAGGAAGGATTTTGAATCCCGGGTAAGACTCATACCAGCCACACCAATCACACCGTACAACTTGTGATCTGAACCCAGTTAACAGCATGATAACAGAGGAGCCTCTAGAAAAGATGGCTCACTACAGCAATAACCCGATTTTTTGGTAACAATAACTATGTACCAGTATTGCAGACAATCCGCACTTGGGATGGGCGCCCAGCATCCACTACGGACTATGAGAAATAGAATTATCGGTAAGTAAATTCTTATTTTCTCTAACGTCCTAAGTGGATGCTGGGGACTCCGTAAGGACCATGGAGATTATACCAAAGCTCCCAAACGGGCGGGAGAGTGCGGATGACTCTGCAGCACCAAATGAGAGAACTCCAGGTCCTCCTCAGCCAGGATATCAATTTTGTAGAATTTTACAAACGTATTTGCTCCTGACCAAGTAGCTGCTCGGCAAAGTTGTAAAGCCGAGACCCCTCGGGCAGCCGCCCAAGATGAGCCCACCTTCCTTGTGGAGTGGGCATTTACAGATTTTTGGCTGTGGCAGGCCTGCCACAGAATGTGCAAGCTGAATTGTACTACAAATCCAACGAGCAATAGTCTGCTTAGAAGCAGGAGCACCCAGCTTGTTGGGTGCATACAGGATAAACAGCGAGTCAGATTTCCTGACTCCAGCCGTCCTGGAAACATATATTTTCAGGGCCCTGACAACGTCTAGCAACTTGGAGTCCTCCAAGTCCCTAGTAGCCGCAGGCACCACAAATAGGTTGGTTCAGGTGAAACGCTGAAAACACCTTAGGGAGAAAATGAGGACGAGTCCTCAATTCCGCCCTGTCCGAATGGAAAATCAGATAAGGGCTTTTTCAGGATAAAGCCGCCAATACTGACACGCGCCTGGCCCAGGCCAGGGCCAACAGCATGACCACTTTCCATGTGAGATATTTTAACTCCACAGATTTAAGTGGTTCAAACCAATGTGACTTTTGAAACCCAAAACTACAGTGAGATCCCAAAGTGCCACTGGAGGCACAAAAGGAGGCTGTATATGCAGTACCCCTTTTACAAACGTCTGAACTTCAGGGACTGAAGCTAGTTCTTTTTGGAAGAAAATTGACAGGGCCGAAATTTGAACCTTAATGGACCCCAATTTCAGGCCCATAGACACTCCTGTTTGCAGGAAATGTAGGAATCGACCCAGTTGAATTTCCTCCGTCGGGCCTACTGGCCTCGCACCACGCAACATATTTTCGCCAAATGCGGTGATAATGTTTTTCGGTTACATCCTTCCTGGCTTTGATCAGGATAGGGATGACTTCATCCGGAATGCCGTTTTTCCTTCAGGATCCGGCGTTCAACCGCCATGCCGTCAAACGCAGCCGCGGTAAGTCTTGGAACAGACAGGGTCCTTGCTGGAGCAGGTCCCTTCTTAGAGGTAGAGGCCACGGATCCTCCGTGAGCATCTCTTGAAGTTCCGGTTACCAAGTCCTTCTTGGCCAATCCGGAGCCACGAATATAGTGCTTACTCCTCTCCATCTTATCAATCTCAGTACCTTGGGTATGAGAGGCAGAGGAGGGAACACATACACTGACTGGTACACCCACGGTGTTACCAGAGCGTCTACAGCTATTGCCTGAGGGTCCCTTGACCTGGCGCAATACCTGTCGAGTTTTTCCCAACGGTTTATAAACAAGTGGAAGACTTCTGGGTGAAGTCCCCACTCTCCCGGGTGGAGGTCGTGCTGAGGAAGTCTGCTTCCCAGTTGTCCACTCCCGGAATGAATACTGCTGACAGTGCTATCACATGATTTTCCGCCCAGCGAAGAATCCTTGCAGCTTCTGCCATTGCCCTCCTGCTTCTTGTGCCACCCTGTCTGTTTACGTGGGTGACTGCCGTGATGTTGTCCGACTGGATCAACACCGGCTGACCTTGAAGCAGAGGTCTTGCTAAGCTTAGAGCATTGTAAATGGCCCTTAGCTTCAGGATATTTTTGTGAAGTGATGTCTCCAGGCTTGACCATAAGCACTGGATATTCCTTCCCTGTGTGACTGCTCCCCAGCCTCGCAGGCTGGCATCCGTGGTCACCAGGACCCAGTCCTGAATGCCGAATCTGCGGCCCTCTAGAAGATGAGCACTCTGCAACCACCACAGGAGGGACACCCTTGTCCTTGGTGACAGGGTTATCCGCTGATGCATCTGAAGATGCGACCCGGACCATTTGTCCAGCAGGTCCCACTGGAAAGTTCTTGCGTGGAATCTGCCGAATGGGATTGCTTCGTAGGAAGCCACTATTTTACCCAGAACCCTTGTGCATTGATGCACTGAGACTTGGCTCGGTTTTAGGAGGTTCCTGACTAGCTCGGATAACTCCCTGGCTTTCTCCTCCGGGAGAAACACCTTTTTCTGGACTGTGTCCAGGATCATCCCTAGGAACAGAAGATAAGTCGTCGGAACCAGCTGCGATTTTGGAATATTGAGAATCCAATCGTGCTGCCGCAACACTACCTGAGATAGTGCTACACCGACCTCCAACTGTTCCCTGGATCTTACCCTTATCAGGGAATTGTCCAAGTAAGGGATAACTAAAATTCCCTTCCTTCGAAGGAATATCATTATTTCGGCCATTACCTTGGTAAAGACCCGGGGTGCCGTGGACCATCCATACGGCAGCGTCTGAACTGATAGTGACAGTTCTGTACCATAAACCTGAGGTACCCTTGGTGAGAAGGGTAAATTTTGACATGAAGGTAAGCATCCCTGATGTCCCGAGACATCATGTAGTCCCCTTCTTCCAGGTTCGCAATCACTGCTCTGAGTGACTCAATCTTGAATTTGAACCTCTGTATGTAAGTGTTCAAAGATTTTAGATTTAGAATCGGTCTCACCGAGCCGTCCGGCTTCGGTACCACAACAGTGTGGAATAATACCCCGTTCCCTGTTGCAGGAGGGGTATCTTGATTATCACCTGCTGGGAATACAGCTTGTGAATGGCTTCCAAAACTGTCTCCCTGTCAGAAGGAGACATCGGTAAAGCCGACTTTAGGAAACGGCGAGGGGGAGACGTCTCGAATTCTAATTTGTACCCCTGAGATATCACCTGAAGGATCCAGGGGTCTACTTGCGAGTGAGCCCACTGCGCGCTGAAATTCATTGAGACGGGCCCCCCACCGTGCCTGATTCTGCTTGTAAAGCCCCAGCGTATACTGAGGGCTTGGCAGAGGCGGGAGAGGGTTTCTGTTCCTGGGAACTGGCTGATTTCTGCAGCCTTTTTCCTCTCCCTCTGTCACGGGGCAGAAATGAGGAACCTTTTGCCCGCTTGTCCATGAAAAGACTGCGCCTGATAATACGGCGTCTTCTCATGTTGAGAGGCGACCTGGGGTACAAACGTGGATTACCCAGCTGTTGCCGTGGCCACCAGGTCTGAAAGAGCGACCCCAAATAACTCCTCCCCTTAATAAGGCAATACTTCCAAATGCCGTTTGGAATACGCATCACCTGACCACTGACGTGTCCATAACCCTCTACTGGTAGAAATGGACAACGCACTTAGACTTGATGCCAGTCGGCAAATATTCCGCTGTGCATCACGCATGTATAGAAATGCATCTTTTAAATGCACTATAGGCAAAAATATACTGTCCCTATCTAGGGTATCAATATTTTCAGTCAGGGAATCCGACCACGCCAACCCAGCACTGCACATCCAGGCTGAGGCGATTGCTGGTCGCAGTATAACACCAGTATGTGTGTAAATACATTTTAGGATACCCTCCTGCTTTCTATCAGCAGGATCCTTAAGGGCGGCCATCTCAGGAGAGGGTAGAGCCCTTACAAGCGTGTGAGCGTTTTATCCACCCTAGGGGGTGTTTCCCAACGCACCCTAACCTCTGGCGGGAAAGGATATAATGCCAATAACATTATAGAAATTATCAGTTGTTATCGGGGGAAACCCACGCATCATCACACACCTCATTTAATTTCTCAGATTCAGGAAAACTACAGGTAGTTTTTCCTCACCGAACATAATACCCCTTTTTGGTGGTACTCGTATTATCAGAAATGTGTAAAACATTTTTCATTGCCTCAATCATGTAACGTGTGGCCCTACTGGAAGTCACATTTGTCTCTTCACCGTCGACACTGGAGTCAGTATCTGTGTCGGCGTCTATATCTGCCATCTGAGGTAACGGGCGCTTTAGAGCCCCTGACGGCCTATGAGACGTCTGGACAGGCACAAGCTGAGTAGCCGGCTGTCTCATGTCAACCACTGTCTTTTATACAGAGCTGACCCTGTCACGTAATTTCCAACAGTTCATCCACTCAGGTGTCGACCCCCTAGGGGGTGACATCACTATTACAGGCAATCTGCTCCGTCTCCACATCATTTTTCTCCTCATACATGTCGACACAAAAGTACCGACATACAGCACACACACAGGGAATGCTCTGATAGAGGACAGGACCCAACTAGCCCTTTGGGGAGACAGAGGGAGAGTTTGCCAGCACACACCAGAGCGCTATATATATACAGGGATAACCTTATATAAGTGTTTTTCCCCTTATAGCTGCTGTATAGTTAATACTGCGCCTAATTAGTGCCCCCCTCTCTTTTTTAACCCTTTCTGTAGTGTAGTGACTGCAGGGGAGAGCCAGGGAGCTTCCCTCCAACGGAGCTGTGAGGGAAAATGGCGCCAGTGTGCTGAGGAGATAGGCTCCGCCCCTTTTTCGCTGACTTTTCTCCAGCTTTTTTATGGATTCTGGCAGGGGTTAAATGCATCCATATAGCCCAGGAGCTATATGTGATGCATTTTTTGCCATCCAAGGTGTTTTTATTGCGTCTCAGGGCGCCCCCCCCCCCAGCGCCCTGCACCCTCAGTGACCGGAGTGTGAAGTGTGCTGAGAGCAATGGCGCACAGCTGCAGTGCTGTGCGCTACCTTGTTGAAGACAGGACGTCTTTTGCCGCCGATTTTCCGGACCTCTTCTGCCTTCTGGCTCTGTAAGGGGGCCGGCGGCGCGGCTCTGGGACCCATCCAAGCTGGGCCTGTGATCGTCCCTCTGGAGCTAATGTCCAGTAGCCTAAGAAGCCCAATCCACTCTGCACGCAGGTGAGTTCGCTTCTTCTCCCCTTAGTCCCTCGATGCAGTGAGCCTGTTGCCAGCAGGTCTCACTGAAAATAAAAAACCTAAACTAAAACTTTCACTAAGAAGCTCAGGAGAGCCCCTAGTGTGCACCCTTCTCGTTCGGGCACAGAGATCTAACTGAGGCTTGGAGGAGGGTCATAGGGGGAGGGGCCAGTGCACACCAGATAGTCCTAAAGCTTTCTTTAGATGTGCCCAGTCTCCTGCGGAGCCGCTATCCCCCATGGTCCTTACGGAGTCCCCAGCATCCACTTAGGACGTTAGAGAAATACGGGGGACAAAAGACGTAGGGGTCCCCCGTATTTTTAACACCAGCATCGGGCTCCACTAGTCAGAGAGATAATGCCACAGCTGGGGGACACTTTTATTTTGGTCCCTGCGGACCTGGCATTAAATCACCAACTAGTCACCCCTGGCCAGGGTACCCTGAAGGAGTGGGGACCCCTTAAATCAAGGGGTCCCCTCCCTCCAGCTACCCAAGGGCCAGGGGTGAAGCACGAGGCTGTCCCCCCATCCAAGGGCGGTGGAAGGGAGGCTGATAGCCTTTTGTTTAAAAAAAAGAATATTGTTTTTTGTAGCAGAACTACAAGTCCCAGCAATCCTCCCCCGCAAGTTGGTACTTGGAGAACCACAAGTACCAGCATGCGGGGGAAAGACGGGCCCGCTGGTACCTGTAGTTCTACTACAAAAAAATACCCAAATTAAAACAAAACACACACACCGTGATAGTAACATTTTATTAAACATACATGCACACTTACATTCATACATACTTACCTATGTTGACACGAAGCAGTCGGTCCTCTTCTCCAGTAGAATCCATGGGGTACCTTTAAATAAAAATTATACTCACAAACAATCCTGTGTAGATCGGTCCTCTTCTTTAAATTTGTAATCCAGGGACTTGGTAAAATAAAAAAAACGGATTACCCGAACCACGCACTGAAAGGTGATCCATGTTTACACATGGATCCCCTTTCCCCGACTGGCGGGACCCCCCGTGACTGCTGTCAAAGAGGACCCCTTCAGCCAATCAGGGAGCGCCACGTCATGGCACTCTCCTGATTGGCTGTGCACTCCTGAGCTGTCAGTCAGGCTGCACACTGTAGATACAATGTAGCGCATAGGCGCTCCATTGTATCCAATGGTGGGAACTTTGCGGTCTGCGGTAGACCGCGAGGTTAAGTTTGGTCACTCTTGTGGTTGGCCCCACTTAACCTCGCAGTCTACCGCAGACCGCAAAGTTCCCACCATTGGATACAATGGAGCGCCTATGCGCTACATTGTATCTACAGTGTGCAGCCTGACTGACAGCTCAGGAGCGCACAGCCAATCAGGAGAGTGCCATGACGTGTGCATGTATGTTTAATAAAATTATACTATCACGGTGTGTGTGTTTTGTTTTTATTTGGGTATTTTTTTGTAGTAGTACTGCAGGTACCAGCGAGCCCGTTTCCCCCCCGCATGCTGGTACTTGTGGTTCTCCAAGTACCAGCTTGCAGGGGAGGCTTGCTGGGACTTGTAGTTCTGCTACAAAAAACAATATTCTTTTTTTTAAACAAAAGGCTATCAGCTTCCCATCTGCCGCCCTTGGATGGGGTGACAGCCTCGGGCTTCACCCCTGGTCCTTGGGTGGCTGGAGGGGGGGACCCCTTGATTTAAGGGGCCCCACTCCTCCAGGGTACCCCGGCCAGGGGTGACTAGTTGGTGATTTAATGCCAGGGCCGCAGGGACCAATATAAAAGTGTCCCCCGGCGGTGGCATTATCTCTCTGACTAGTGGAGCCCAGTGCTGGTGTTAAAAATACAGGGGACCCCTACGTCTTTTGTCCCCCGTATTTTTTGCACCAGGACCAGGCGCAAAGCCCGGTGCTGGTTGTTAAAATATGGGGGAACCCCTGTCAATTTCTTCCCCGTATTTTTACAACCAGGACCGGCTCAAAGAGCCCAAGGCTGGTTATGCTTAGGAGGAGGGACCCCACGCTATTTTTTTCAGAATTTTGAACACTTTAAACACTTTTTTTAAGGTACACAATGAAGCCCTGCACGGATCTCACAGATCCGGCTGGGATTCATTGTGTTAAGTTCGGCAGTGTTTTACTAATCACTCCCATAAAACGCTGTCCGTAATTACGAATTACATCGTCATCGGAAAACACGAAAATGCAGAATACGACAGCATAGTAAATGAGGCGTAAAAAATTCAAAAAGTTGCAAATTCACACATTTGATGTCATTCGTGTTTAATCTCCCTCCAAATCCCGACAATTACGAATCTTAGTAAATATACCCCAAAATTTGAGCTTTTTGGTAATTTGAGCTTTTTGGTAATAAGTCAAAGTGAGTAATACAAAGCTAATACTGCCCATTGCTCTGCAAACACCATCTCAACAAGAAGTATGGGGGAGACAGTACTATCCTGTGGGGATGCTTTTCCTCAGTGGGGACTGGGTATTTTGTTATAACTGAAGGACTGATGAATACTACAAAATACAGGCAGATACTGCAAGGCAACCTGCAGAAAATTTGCTTGGGAGAAAATGAACCTTTCGAACCCAAGCACAAGGCCAAATCAACACATGGCTGAACAACAAAAAGGTGAATGACCTACAATGGCAAAGTCAAAGACCAGATCTCAAATCCAATTGAACATCTGTGGCACTGTTTGAAAATTGCAGTTCATCCAACCAGAGCAAGAAAGGGAGCGACCCGGCACTGGTCATATAGATGATGCACATTTAATCAAGAAATACCAAAAATGGACAATTATATTTGTAAATCCTAAGTTCTGTGTCCAGCTTGGTGGTGCGCCTAGAGCCAGAAAAAACGTATGCAAGGAAGGGGAGAAAAAAGAAGGCTCTTGTGTGGGCGCACTCTTATCTAATTGTAATCACTTATAGTGATTATCCAATTAATTATACAAAATGCTGATAAAACATAATTTTATTAAGGTATTCATTAAGATCAATGTAATTGCCCATTATCAAGAATGTACATGATCCAAGGTGAGTTTTTTACACACATAAGGTTAAATTAGAAAAATGTAATAAAATGTTCTGGTCCTGCCTCAGGAAATGAGATAAGAAAGGATGTAGACACTACAAAGTCATACACCCATTTCAACCCGACCAGTACAGGCAATCTGTATTAATGAGACCGATTTGGTCAATTTAAGTAACAAGTCTGTCAACAATCAAAGGAAATTATTGTCATTGACAGGACAGTACAAGGTTCATGCTGTTTGTTGCTCAACTGCACAGATTATATTGGTAAGCTCTAGCTGTATATATACTAGGAGAACTAAGGTTGGTTCTCCAACCTAGAATATGCACCTTCCCAAAAGAAAAGTTGATGAGAATTAAGGAACAAGTGGTGATGCTGCTGTTGAAGTCACATACCACACATCATATGAAATGATTGATGCTCTACAACACTGGGTATTCCCTGTGAGTCTCCTCTTCAGGTACTGGCCCAGCCCAACACTGTTTCGCTTCCAAGATCGAACGAGATCATGCATTAGCAGTGTGGTTTGATAGTAGAGAAGGTGGGTCAGACTCCATTGAGAGTGCACCTAAATAAGAGAGGGTGACTGTTTTTGTCACAAAAGTAAAGTGTGGATCTGCTTTCTATGTTAGGCAGGAGACATCAAATCCCACAGTGGTGGTGTTGTGTCCCTGGATCATAAATGAGAGTCCACGGAAGGAAAAGTAATGAAGGAAAGAACACAATTTATTCTTTAATTGCTATGTTGAATACGATAATAAAGCAGCCATATATTGCTTATAATTGGACCGTTCAAAGCTCGGGAGGTGCAATCACAAGGTTACTGTTACTGCAGCTAGAAAATGCGGAGAATACTAGCTGAACTAGAATTCATGTAGTATGCAGAATCACTCAGAATGATGCTAGTGCCGAGTAACAGCTGAACTTGAAATTCATATGATGTGCAGAATCGCTCTGAATGATGCTAGTGCAGATTGTGTATATGATTTAAATATTTCTGCATGCAAGAAGAATACACTTGTACAGAGATTAGAAGCACGAAGAAATCACTATAATCATATAATCATATAAAATGACAATAATGTAGATTGCTAATACTGGTACATGAAGTTGAGTCTTAGTGAAAATGCACCAAGTGTGCCACCCTGCAACGAGTAATCAACCTCCAGCAATGATTGGCCCAAACGCAGCAATCAGGCGATTTTAAACCGCCCGGCTAGACACACACAGACCCAGGAAGTGAGCAAGCCCTATGGGGTGAAACGCGTTTTCCAATCCTAGTTACAGTGGGTCCCTTCAATCCAGTTACACTGGATCCCTGGTCCTAGCCGCAGTACAGGATTTCCAATCCAGCTTACTAGTCTCAGCCGCTGCATAAGAAAACTGCACTTTATCCCTGAATATACTCAGGTTAGGTACTCCATTATGTGGCTACAACTGTCTTTCTGATCTCAGCCACAGCTTATAATAGTGTATTTTTTCACTAAGATCCAGCTGCATACACCAGTAGTAGCAATTTACAGTTTTTGTCATTTTCATGTGATTATAGTGACTCCTTGGTGCATTTTCACTAAGACTCAACTTCATGTACCAGTATTAGCAATCTACATTATTGTCATTTTATATGATTATATGATTATAGTGATTTATTTGTGCTTCTAATCTCAGTACAAGTGTATTCTTCTTGCATGCAGAAGTATTCCTTGGTGCATTTTCACTAAGATTCAACTTCATGTACCAGTATTAGCAATCCACATTATTGTCATTTTATATGATTATAGTGATTTCTTTGTGCTTCTAATCTCTGTACAAGTGTATTCTTCTTGCATGCAGAAATATTTAAATCATATACACAATCTGCACTAGCATCATTCAGAGCGATTCTGCTAATCATATGAATTTCAAGTTCAGCTGTTACTCGGCACTAGCATCATTCTGAGTGATTCTGCATACTACATGAATTCTAGTTCAGCTAGTATTCTCCGCATTTTCTAGCTGCAGTAACAGTAACCTTGTGATTGCACCTCCCGAGCTTTGAACGGTCCAATTATAAGCAATATATGGCTGCTTTATTATCGTATTCAACATAGCAATTAAAGAATAAATTGTGTTCTTTCCTTCATTACTTTTCCTTCCGTGGACTCTCATTTATGATCCAGGGACACAACACCACCACTGTGGGATTTGATATCTCCTGCCTAACATAGAAAGCAGATCCACACTTTACTTTTGTGACAAAAACAGTCACCCTCTCTTATTTAGGTGCACTCTCATTGGAGTCTGACCCACCTTCTCTACTATCAAACCACACTGCTAATGCATGATCTCGTTCGATCTTGGAAGCGAAACAGTGTTGGGCTGGGCCAGTACCTGAAGAGGAGACTCACAGGGAATACCCAGTGTTGTAGAGCATCAATCATTTCATATGATGTGTGGTATGTGACTTCAACAGCAGCATCACCACTTGTTCCTTAATTCTCATCAACTTTTCTTTTGGGAAGGTGCATATTCTAGGTTGGAGAACCAACCTTAGTTCTCCTAGTATATATACAGCTAGAGCTTACCAATATAATCTGTGCAGTTGAGCAACAAACAGCATGAACCTTGTACTGTCCTGTCAATGACAATAATTTCCTTTGATTGTTGACAGACTTGTTACTTAAATTGACCAAATCGGTCTCATTAATACAGATTGCCTGTACTGGTCGGGTTGAAATGGGTGTATGACTTTGTAGTGTCTACATCCTTTCTTATCTCATTTCCTGAGGCAGGACCGGAACATTTTATTACATTTTTCTAATTTAACCTTATGTGTGTAAAAAACTCACCTTGGATCATGTACATTCTTGATAATGGGCAATTACATTGATCTTAATGAATACCTTAATAAAATTATGTTTTATCAGCATTTTGTATAATTCATTGGATAATCACTATAAGTGATTACAATTAGATAAGAGTGCGCCCACACAAGAGCCTTCTTTTTTCTCCCCTTCCTTACATAAGTTCATCCAACCAACCTGAGCAATCTGGAACAAATATGTAAGGAAGAATGGTAAAAAATCAGTCTCAATCAGCGTTTAAACCTGGTAGAAACTTCCCCCTAAAGGACTTATCTCTGTTGTTGCAGCAAAATGTGGTTCTACCACATATACTAGTGTGCTGGGGTTATGCAAGCAGCAGTTTTCAGTATATATATATATATATATATAATTTATTTTTCCAACTGCAGGTAAATAATTAGTTATGGATTTTAAAATTTACTTCACGAGACTACTGGTTTGCAATAAAAATACTGTCTGAAACAATCTGAGTAACGTGTATATTCAATTTCTGTTGGATCCTCTCCGACGGAGAAGATCCGACAGTTCCTTATTCAATTTGCGGGCGTTTTCGACTACTTTTTGTCTCGTTTTCGACATGCCAATCCGACTTTTTTTTTTAAGTCGAATTGGCATGGATGAAAACGGGACAAAAAACTGTTGAAAACAGCTGCAAATTCACCAAAACAGGTGGAGCGGCGGCAAATTCGAAGTCGAAAAATGGCACTTACTGTACATTGAATAGGGCAAATTGAAATTCACCATAAAAATGACAAAAAGTGCAATTTTTTTCGACCTGTTGGAAATTCCGAAAGAAATTTAATATACCCCTAAACCAAGATTGTTTAGCACTGGCATGCCTACATTAACAGAGCTGTAAAAATTTCCAAATTGGTAATGAGATAGCTGCAATAGGCAATCATGGAAATATAGTATACAAGAATATAATAAGCATAAATAGAAGCATGAATACAATTAAGCACAATAGCAAATACATAAATACAATCTACATGACAGCAACATGAGGTACAAACTGAGATGAGTGACGTGAGAACAATAACATTCAGATTCGTACTTGGTATCTGCATAAACCAACAGTCACACAAAATTCAGCAAAAGACATAACAAAGAACACACAATATAGATGGAAAATGGTGGTCATGAGATAATAGATATGACGCTACTTGCAAGATCTTACTTGATAGAGTGGGGAGAGGCGTGATGAGCGACAGAAGGAGCATAGGAGACAGGATGTATGTGATGGATGGAAGAAGCAGGCAGAGTGGACATGACAGAGGAGGTATGCCATAGGCAAACACTGAAGTGGGTTGTCATGGAATATTTGAAGTATTATAGGCTGGAGGAGAATCAGGTAGTATTTAGTCTAAATCCACCAAGCTAGTATTTTCCAGGTACAGCATACATTTAATGTGATTTAGGTTATCCCCCCTTGGGCTGTTTAACAATTAGCTCTGATAACATGTTTTCACACAGAAAAAAAATTACTTTTACAGCGAATCACGAAAAAACCCTATCCAATTAGCCGTGAAGAGTTTTCACCCAATAATTTTACTGCAAATTTCACTTCACCTACTCTGAGCAGGTGAAAAGTTGGGGAAAATACCAATTTTAAGGTAAAAATGTCAGAATTTGGTTCAGAACACGTGGGACACCCTCCCTAATGACTAATTAGGCACTTACAAGTTTTCAATTATTTTTAATTGGCCAATAATGACATGTAAGTTTTGGTGTGAAAAAGTGCAAAGTGATGGAATTTGGGGTTCAAGGTACAGCATAGGATAGGTATAATGGGGTGCTTTTTGAGTGGGACAAGTTTTTAGGCTTGCAGGTAGGAGTAGTCAGTCTGTTTACACTTTTTTTTGAAAGTCCCATAAAATGACCCAAATAAATTTTTATACCCATTTTTATGAGGCCCAAATTCAATTTGAGCACTAATTTCTTTAAAAAAAAAATGCTTTCAGAATATTTTTCCATAAAAAATATATATTTTAACTGCCATTTAACCCAATCTAAGTACGCCAAATATATTGAATACTGTATGACTTTTTATACACTGCTATACTGTTGTCCTATGTTAGTTTAGGATTTTTTGAGGTACAGGCTGATTTCCTCATTTTCACCCTGATCTTTCACTTTTTTGTTGTTTTGCCTAAAAGGGTACACAGACATAACATATAAACTCAAATACAGCATAAAGAAGGTCCTGTAGAAGATGTTACATTTCATAAGCTTGATACTGTACCTCATTAGGAATCCCCATAAGCCACCACTATTGCCAGTATCAGGATCCACAGGTGAGGATGGACTATTGTATATTTGCTCTGAGTGTTTGGTTGTTTGGCTCACACCATTGTCTAAAATAAATAATATATGTTTTTAAATCAGGACAGTCCAAAACTATCCTCCAACTATTACCTCGGAATAGAGGTTCCCACTCTCCTGTCCACCAAACCGGTATTGCAGTCATTCTCTTCAAAGAATTTGTTCTTGTTTAATCTTCAGTTTTAAGGTACAGTAGTGTGGAAGTTGTGTGGATGTTTATGTGTTCATATTTGCTGCAAGGTATTTTAGGTTTTTACAATCTATTAAAAAACTAATATCAATCAAATGTAACTAGGTGGTATATTTACTAAGTGAGGGGTTTGCTTTTCCTGACAAGCTGTCATCCTGTCTATTTACTAAGACTTAAACTACCATAGTCTCGCTGAGAAGCCACACTTTAGAAGCCAACTCATCATCAATGTTTTAGTCCAGTAAAGGTATAGAAACCCTGACTGCCTCTGGCGGGAAAAAAATGACATGGAAGCCCCTGCAAAAGCTAACCAGCCCCAAGCCTTTACGTTTAGGATGGCCCCGAAAAAATGAAGGGGACAAAGAGCATGGAGTCTTCCCAGTTTTACATTAACCAGTGCTAGGCTTTACCAGCCAGGGATGGTAAAAATTGCTGCCAGGGCATGATGGAGAACAGTATAGGGCAGTAGTTCTCAAACTGTGTGGCGTGACATTTGAAGGGGTGCTTGGATTGGTGGTCCAGGACTAATTCAAATTATTTATGGTAAATGTAATAGGCAAAATCGGTGCTGGTGGCTGTTTAAATCATAAAATATAAACATATTTAATATTTCTGTATAAATTTCTCAATAAGAAACTTATAGAAGGGGTGCCATGAAAATAATTCTGATACTCTGGAGTGCCGTGATTAGGGAGGCCAATCCCGGGATCGGCGGGATCCCGGGATTTGGGCCCAAAAATGCCGGGATTTGAATCCCGGGATTGGAGCTTCCAATCCCGGGATTTAAGGGATTACAGTGCGCATGTGCGGGAGGGTGAGTGTAAGTAATGACACTTACTATTAGGCGGCGGCCACGGCAGCCATGGACAAGCTGAACGCAGCAGCACTTCAAATGTAGCGCTGGCCGCCAGCCAATCAGAGCTGGCGGCTCGGCAGCCAATCAGGGAAGCTGCCGCAGCAGCGTCAGCCAATCAGGAGCCACTGCTGCGACCGCTTCCCTGATTGGCTGCCGGTCCGCCAGCTCTGGTTGGCTGGCGGCCGGCGCTTCATTTGAAATGCTCCCGCGTTCAGTGAGTCCATGGCTGCCGCGGCCGCCCGCCTAATAGTAAGTGTCATTACTTACACCCACCCTCCCTCTCGCGCCGCTACCAACCCTTCCGCGCCGCTACCTACATCCTCCCTCCTGCACCACTACCTACACCCACCCTCCCGCACTGCTACCTACCCCCTCCCTACCTCCCGCACCGCTACCTACACCCTCCCTACCTCCCGCACCACTACCTACACCCTGCCTACTTCCCGCACCACTACCTACACCCTCCCTCCAGCGCTGCTCCCTACAACCTTCACTGGTCCCTACTGCAATCCCGGAATTGACCGTTTTTCAATCCCGAATCCCGGGATTGAAAAAACGGCCCAGGATTGGCCTCCCTAGCCGTGATTGAAAAAGTTTGAGAACAACTGTTATAGGGGTTTAGATACCAATGAAGAGTGATAATTGGTTCTTTTTAGAAGGTCAAAATTACCTTCAGTAAGTGCTGTGTTTCTTAAAACCCACTATCCGCAGTGATACACATCGGTTTACAAGCCTCTGCAAAATATCTTTAGTAAATTTGCCCCTAGATGTGTGCCGAGGCGTTATTTACAAGCGTAGCACACTGTGCGCACAAAAATACTGTACTGTACATTTTTTAAAATGCAAACATTTAAAAAGATAAATATTTTATTATCGGTATTAAATTATAGGTAAAATAAAGTTTGGTGTATGTATTACTGCATGCGAACCTATGTTGTAAAGATTTATATATTATGGAACTTGTGTACCGTCATGTAATAGGAGTGTTATGGTAGACTTACCATAGTTAACACTCTTTCTGCGAGGTACATTGGTTCCACAGGAAAACATCGGGGGTGTAGAGCGGATCTTGATCCAGAGGCACCAACCGGCTAAAGCTTTAGACTGTCCCAGGATGCATTAGGGCCTCCTCTATAAGCCCGCCTCCATGCACTGAGAGCTCAGTTTCGTTAACCAGTCCAATGCAGGAGCAGGAGAGAAGGCAGATGTTAGTCACATTGAACCACATTCTCACGACAGGAGAAGGTACCAGCGACTAATGCCATACAAACCCATAGTGCGTCAAGATGGTTGCCCTGTGGAACCAACGTACCCCGCAGAAAGAGTGTTAACCATGGTAAGTCTACCAGAACACTCCTTTCTCATACATCCTAGAGGATGCTGGGGACGACATCAAGACCATGGGGTATAGACGGGATCCGCAGGAGACATGGGCACTCTAAAGACTTTTCATTGGGTGTGAACTGGCTCCTCCCTCTATGCCCCTCCTCCAGACCTCAGTTGTAGAAATATGCCCAGGTCGACTGGATGCACTCTGAGGAGCTCTACTGAGTTTCTTTGAAAAGACTTATGCTAGGTTTTTTATTTTCAGGGAGATCTGCTGGCATGAGACTCCCTGCTTCGTGGGACTGAGGGGGCAGAAGCAGAACCAACTTCCTGAAGAGTTTCATGGCTCTGCTTCTGGCTGACAGGACACCATTAGCTCCTGAAGGGAACTGAACGCTAGCCGTGTCTAGATGCTCACTCCCACCGCACGCCGTCACCCCCCTCACAGAGCCAGAAGTCAGAAGACAGGTGAGTATGAGAAGAATGATCTTCAATCAAGTAAGTGACGGCTGAGGTGCGGTGCGGCTGGCAGGAGTGCAGCGCGCCATTGCTGCCCACACACACAGGCACTGCAGGGTGCAGGGCGCGGGAGGGGGCGCCCTGGGCAGCAAGAAAAATACCTCAAACTGGCAAAAAGGGGGCATAAGATGCCACTGGCACAGCCCTTCCCTCCGCCAGTAAAAATAATAGGTCATATACTGAGTGTAAGGACGCGCCATTGTGAGGGCGGAGCTGCTTCCTCAGGCAGCCAGCACACTACTCAGCGCCATTTTCTCTCTCTCCTCAGGCTGCAGAGAACATGCTGGTCCTGTCCTCCACTTCTGACAAGTACAGGGTGCTATAAAGGGGGGGCACAAAGCGATTGTGGTGCATTTGATAGTGTATATTACTATTTAAAAGCGCTTTTGGGCTGTGGACATACTATGTTCACAGGAAATACAGGCGCTGGATTTGTGAACTGGCTGCTCCTATCCTGTGTCCCTCTGACAGATTTTACTGTGGGTCTGTCCCCAAAATAAGTCCCAGTGTGTCTGTGAGTGTGGTGTACACGTGTGAGGCATGTCTGAGGCAGGGAGTTCCTACCGGGAGGAAGCCATTTTAGGGACACAGAGTTGTAATGTGGTGGCGCTACCGGCACACCAAGAGCCTGCATGGGTGAAAGAGATACGTGACAGTATGCATCTAATTAACCGTATATTGGATAAGTCTGAATCTAAGGCTGCATGCTGGAGAAAATCTGTGGAAGATGTGATTTTTCAGGATGCTGTTATTCCTTATGCGGGGGGCCCCTCTGGGTCACATAAGAGACCATTTGCAAATGTTGTAAACACTGATACCGACACGGATTCTGATTCATGTGTCGACGATAGTGAATCCAGAGAGATAGATCATAAATTGGCAAAAAGTATACAATATATGATTGTGGCTATAAGGGACGTGTTAGAGGTTACAGAAAGCAATCCTGTACCTCAGGAAAAAGCTTATTTATGTAAGGAAAAGAAATCGAAAGTCACGTTCCCTCCTTCACACAAACTAAATGCTCTGTTTGAAGGGATGTGGGTGAATCCTGATAAAAAATTTCGTATTCCCAAAAGGATTCACATAGCTTATCCTTTCCCGGTCAAAGACAGGAAAAAATGGGAGTCACCCCCTGTGTTAGACAGTGCACTTTCCAGGTTGACAAAGAAGGTAATTCTCCCTGCTCCTGGCACGGCTTCTCGTAAAGAGCCGGCAGACCGCAAAATGGAAACGACATTGAAATCCATTTATGTTACCAATGGTACACTGCTCAGGCCCACTATTGCCTGCGCATGGGTGAGTCGCGCTATTGAAAAATGGTCAGAAAGCGTGTCATCAGAAATTGACACGATTGATAAAGATGAGATACTCCTTAAGTTAGGAAATATCAAGGACGCTGCCACCTACATGCTGGAAGCAATGAAGGATATTGGACTCTTGAGTTCACAAGCCGCTACCATGGCAGTATCGGCTAGGCGGGCGTTGTGGATTCGCCAGTGGAACGCGGATGCAGATTCCAAAAGAAACATGTAGGCTCTCCCATATAAAGGTGAGGCTTTATTTGGCGATGGCCTGGATGCGCTAGTCTCGGCGGCTACTGCAGGTAAGTCGACATTTTTGCCCTCTGCGCCTGCACCGGCAAAAAAGACCTATCACCCGCAAATTAGTGATAAGCGGGTTCGGATCCTCGGGAACTTCACATTTTTTACACGGGTCCGAGCGACTCGGATCCTCCCGCCTTGCTCGGTTAACCCGAGCGCGCCCGAACGTCATCATCCCGCTCTCGGATTCTATATAAGGAGCCGCGCGTCGCCGCCATTTTCACACGTGCATTGAGATTGATAGGGAGAGGACGTGGCTGGCGTCCTCTCCGTTATAGTAGAACACAGAGTGACTTAGTTAGTTATAATTGTGGGGCTGATTGGGGACGGGGAGCAGCTGTTAGGGAGTACAGTGCAGGGTTTTGATTATACCACCAGTGAGTTTAATCCTTTGTTTCTCTGCCTGAAAAAAACGCTCCACCATATCTGTGCTCACTCAGTGTGCTGCACTGCTGCATGATATATCTGTGATGAGTGCACTGCTCTGCTCACACTGCCTAATTGTGGGGACTGGGGAGCAGTTATAGCAGGAGAACAGTGCACAGTTTTGCTGACAGTGACCACCAGTCCAGTATACGTTTGTCTGCCTGAAAAACACTCCTGTGTTTTTTTTTTTCTTCATACTAGTTTAGCAGTCTGCTGACAGTGTCCACCAGGTCCGTTATACAGTATATTATATATATAAGCAGCAGTACCGTAGGCCACGGCTGTACCTACCTCTGTGTCGTCAGTGCACTCGTCGTCCATAAGTAATATAATACTATACTATCCATCCATCTACATTGTATACCTGTGGTGTTTTTTTTTTCTTCATACTAGTTTAGCAGTCTGCTGACAGTGTCCACCAGGTCCGTTATACAGTATATTATATATATAAGCAGTACGGTAGGCCACGGCTGTACCTACCTCTGTGTCATCAGTGCACTCGTCGTCCATAAGTAATATAATACTATACTATCCATCCATCTACATTGTATACCTACCTGTGGTGGTTTTTTTTTTCTTCATACTAGTTTAACAGTCTGCTGACAGTGTCCACCAGGTCCGTTATATACAGTATATTATATATATAAGCAGTACGGTAGGCCACGGCTGTACCTACCTCTGTGTCGTCAGTGCACTCGTCGTCCATAAGTAATATATAATACTATACTATCCATCCATCTACATTGTATACCTGTGGGTTTTTTTTTTCTTCATACTAGTTTAGCAGTCTGCTGACAGTGTCCACCAGGTCCGTTATACAGTATATTATATATATAAGCAGTACGGTAGGCCACGGCTGTACCTACCTCTGTGTCGTCAGTGCACTCGTCGTCCATAAGTAATATAATACTATACTATCCATCCATCTACATTGTATACCTGTGGTGTTTTTTTTTTTTTCTTCATACTAGTTTAGCAGTCTGCTGACAGTGTCCACCAGGTCCGTTATATACAGTATATATTATATATATATATATATATATATATATATAAGCAGTACGGTAGGCCACGGCTGTACCTACCTCTGTGTCGTCAGTGCACTCGTCGTCCATAAGTAATATAATACTATACTATCCATCCATCTACATTGTATACCTGTGGTGGGGTTTTTTTTCTTCATACTAGTTTAGCAGTCTGCTGACAGTGTCCACCAGGTCCGTTATACAGTATATTATATATATAAGCAGTACGGTAGGCCACGGCTGTACCTACCTCTGTGTCGTCAGTGCACTCGTCGTCCATAAGTAATATAATACTATACTATCCATCCATCTACATTGTATACCTACCTGTGGTGGTTTTTTTTCCCTTCATACTAGTTTAGCAGTCTGCTGACAGTGTCCACCAGGTCCGTTATATACAGTATATTATATATATAAGCAGTACGGTAGGCCACGGCTGTACCTACCTCTGTGTCGTCAGTGCACTCGTCGTCCATAAGTAATATAATACTATACTATCCATCCATCTACATTGTATACCTGTGGTGGTTTTTTTTTTCTTCATACTAGTTTAGCAGTCTGCTGACAGTGTCCACCAGGTCCGTTATATACAGTATATATTATATATATATAAGCAGTACGGTAGGCCACGGCTGTACCTACCTCTGTGTCGTCAGTGCACTCGTCGTCCATAAGTAATATATAATACTATACTATCCATCCATCTACATTGTATACCTGTGGTGTTTTTTTTTCTTTCTTCATACTAGTTTAGCAGTCTGCTGACAGTGTCCACCAGGTCCGTTATACAGTATATTATATATATAAGCAGTACGGTAGGCCACGGCTGTACCTACCTCTGTGTCGTCAGTGCACTCGTCGTCTATAAGTAATATAATACTATACTATCCATCCATCTACATTGTATACCTGTGGTGGTTGTTTTTTTCTTCATACTAGTTTAGCAGTCTGCTGACAGTGTCCACCAGGTCCGTTATATACAGTATATATTATATATATATATATATATATAAGCAGTACGGTAGGCCACGGCTGTACCTACCTCTGTGTCGTCAGTGCACTCGTCGTCCATAAGTAATATAATACTATACTATCCATCCATCTACATTGTATACCTGTGGTGTTTTTTTTTTCTTCATACTAGTTTAGCAGTCTGCTGACAGTGTCCACCAGGTCCGTTATATACAGTATATATTATATATATATATATATATATAAGCAGTACGGTAGGCCACGGCTGTACCTACCTCTGTGTCGTCAGTGCACTCGTCATCCATAAGTAATATAATACTATACTATCCATCTACATTGTATACCTGTGGTGGTTTTTTTTTTCTTCATACTAGTTTAGCAGTCTGCTGACAGTGTCCACCAGGTCCGTTATATACAGTATATATTATATATATATATATATATATAAGCAGTACGGTAGGCCGCGGCTGTACCTACCTCTGTGTCGTCAGTGCACTCGTCGTCCATAAGTAATATATAATACTATACTATCCATCCATCTACATTGTATACCTGTGGTGTTTTTTTCTTCTTCATACTAGTCTATCAGTCTGCTGACAGTGTCCACCAGGTCCGTTATACAGTATATTATATATATAAGCAGTACGGTAGGCCACGGCTGTACCTACCTCTGTGTCGTCAGTGCACTCGTCGTCCATAAGTAATATAATACTATACTATCCATCCATCTACATTGTATACCTGTGGTGGCTTTTAGTTGTGCGCATTAAAATATGGAGAACAAAAATGTGGAGGTTAAAAAAATAGGGAAAGATCAAGATCCACTTCCACCACGTGCTGAAGCTGCTGCCACTAGTCATGGCCGAGACGATGAAATGCCATCAACGTCGTCTGCCAAGGCCGATGCCCAATGTCATAGTACAGAGCATGTAAAATCCAAAACACAAAAGATCAGTAAAAAAATGACCCAAAAATCAAAATTAAAAGCGTCTGAGGAGAAGCGTAAACTTGCCAATATGCCATTTACGACACGGAGTGGCAAGGAACGGCTGAGGCCCTGGCCTATGTTCATGGCTAGTGGTTCAGCTTCACATGAGGATGGAAGCACTCATCCTCTCGCTAGAAAAAAGAAAAGACTTGCGGTAAAAGCACAGCAAAGAACTGTGCGTTCTTCGAAATCCCAAATCCCAAAGGAGAGTCCAATTGTGTCGGTTGCGATGCCTGACCTTCCCAACACTGGACGGGAAGAGCTTGCGCCTTCCACCATTTGCACGCCCCCTGCAAGTGCTGGAAGGAGCACCCGCAGTCCAGTTCCTGATAGTCAAATTGAAGATGTCAGTGTTGAAGTACACCAGGATGAGGATATGGGTGTTGCTGGCGCTGGGGAGGAAATTGACAAGGAGGATTCTGATGGTGAGGTGGTTTGTTTAAGTCAGGCACCCGGGGAGACACCTGTTGTCCGTGGGACGAATATGGCCATTGACATGCCTGGTCAAAATACAAAAAAAACAGCTCTTCAGTGTGGAATTATTTCAACAGAAATGCGGACAACTGGTGTCAAGCCGTGTGTTGCCTTTGTCAAGCTGTAATAAGTAGGGGTAAGGACGTTAATCACCTCGGAACATCCTCCCTTATACGTCACCTGCAGCGCATTCATAATAAGTCAGTGACAAGTTCAAAAACTTTGGGCGACAGCGGAAGCAGTCCACTGACCAGTAAATCCCTTCCTCTTGTAACCAAGCTCGCGCAAACCACACCACCAACTCCCTCAGTGTCAATTTCCTCCTTACCCAGGAAAGCCAATAGTCCTGCAGGCCATGTCACTGGCAAGTCTGACGAGTCCTCTCCTGCCTGGGATTCCTCCGGTGCATCCTTGAGTGTAACGCCTACTACTGCTGGCGCTGCTGTTGTTGCTGCTAGGAGTCGATCGTCATCCCAGAGGGGAAGTCGGAAGACCACTTGTACTACTTCCAGTAAGCAATTGACTGTCCAACAGTCCTTTGCGAGGAAGATGAAATATCACAGCAGTCATCCTGTTGCAAAGCGGATAACTGAGGCCTTGACAACTATGTTGGTATTAGACGTGCGTCCAGTATCCGCCGTTAGTTCACAGGGAACTAGACAATTGCTTGAGGTAGTGTGCCCCCGTTACCAAATACCATCTAGGTTCCACTTCTCTAGGCAGGCGATACCGAGAATGTACACGGACGTCAGAAAAAGACTCACCAGTGTCCTAAAAAATGCAGTTGTACCCAATGTCCACTTAACCACGGACATGTGGACAAGTGGAGCAGGGCAGACTCAGGACTACATGACTGTGACAGCCCACTGGGTAGATGTATTGCCTCCCGCTGCAAGAACAGCAGCGGCGGCACCAGTAGCAGCATCTCGCAAACGCCAACTCGTTCCTAGGCAGGCTACGCTTTGTATCACCGCTTTCCAGAATACGCACACAGCTGAAAACCTCTTACGGCAACTGAGGAAGATCATCGCAGAATGGCTTACCCCAATTGGACTCTCCTGGGGATTTGTGGCATCGGACAACGCCAGCAATATTGTGCGTGCATTACATCTGGGCAAATTCCAGCACGTCCCATGTTTTGCACATACATTGAATTTGGTGGTGCAGAATTATTTAAAAAACGACAGGGGCGTGCAAGAGATGCTGTCGGTGGCTAGAAGAATTGCGGGCCACTTTCGGCGTACAGGCACCGCGTACAGAAGACTGGAGCACCACCAAAAACACCTGAACCTGCCCTGCCATCATCTGAAGCAAGAGGTGGTAACGAGGTGGAATTCAACCCTCTATATGCTTCAGAGGATGGAGGAGCAGCAAAAGGCCATTCAAGCCTATACATCTGGCCTCGATATAGGCAAAGGAGGTGGAATGCACCTGTCTCAAGTGCAGTGGAGAATGATTTCAACGTTGTGCAAGGTTCTGCAACCTTTTGAACTTGCCACACGTGAAGTCAGTTCAGACACTGCCAGCCTGAGTCAGGTCATTCCCCTCATCAGGCTTTTGCAGAAGAAGCTGGAGGCATTGAAGAAGGGGCTGAAACAGAGCGATTCCGCTAGGCATGTGGGACTTGTGGATGGAGCCCTTCATTCGCTTAACCAGGATTCACGTGTGGTCAATCTGTTGAAATCAGAGCACTACATTTTGGCCACCGTGCTCGATCCTAGATTTAAAACCTACGTTGGATCTCTCTTTCCGGCAGACACAAGTCTGCAGAGGTTCAAAGAACTGCTGGTGAGAAAATTGTCAAGTCAAGCGGAACGCGACCCGTCAACATCTCCTCCTTCACATTCTCCCGCAACTGGGGGTGCGAGGAAAAGGCTACGAATTCCGAGCCCACCCGCTGGCGCTGATGCAGGGCAGTCTGGAGCGACTGCTGATGCTGACATCTGGTCCGGACTGAAGGACCTGCCAACGATTACTGACAGGTCGTCTACTGTCTCTGCATATGATTCTCTCACCATTGAAAGAATGGTGGAGGATTATATGAGTGACCGCATCCAAGTAGGCACGTCAGACAGTCCGTACGTATACTGGCAGGAAAAAGAGGCAATTTGGAGGCCCTTGCACAAACTGGCTTTATTCTACCTAAGTTGCCCTCCCTCCAGTGTGTACTCCGAAAGAGTGTTTAGTGCCGCCGCTCACCTTGTCAGCAATCGGCGTACGAGGTTACTTCCAGAAAATGTGGAGAAGATGATGTTCATTAAAATTAATTATAATCAATTCCTCCATGGAGACATTCACCAGCAGCAATTGCCTCCAGAAAGTACACGGGGACCTGAGATGGTGGATTCCAGTGGGGACGAATTAATAATCTGTGAGGAGGGGGATGTACACAGTGAAAGGGGTGATGAATCGGACGATGATGATGATGAGGTGGACATCTTGCCTCTGTAGAGCCAGTTTGTGCAAGGAGAGATTGATTGCTTCTTTTTTGGTGGGGGCCCAAACCAACCAGTCATTTCAGTCACAGTCGTGTGGCAGACCCTGTCGCTGAAATGATGGGTTCGTTAAACTGTGCATGTCCTGTTTTTACAACATAAGGGTGGGTGGGAGGGCCCAAGGACAATTCCATCTTGCACCTCTTTTTTCTTTAATTTTTCTTTGCGTCATGTGCTGTTTGGGGAGTATTTTTTGGAAGGGCCATCCTGCATGACACTGCAGTGCCACTCCTAGATGGGCCAGGTGTTTGTGTCGGCCACTAGGATCGCTTAGCTTAGTCGTCACACAGCTACCTCATTGCGCCTCTTTTTTTCTTTGCGTCATGTGCTGTTTGGGGAGTATTTTTTGGAAGGGCCATCCTGCGTGACACTGCAGTGCCACTCCTAGATGGGCCAGGTGTTTGTGTCGGCCACTAGGGTCGCTTAGCTTAGTCGTCACACAGCTACCTCATTGTGCCTCTTTTTTTCTTTGCGTCATGTGCTGTTTGGGGAGTATTTTTTGGAAGGGCCATCCTGCGTGACACTGCAGTGCCACTCCTAGATGGGCCAGGTGTTTGTGTCGGCCACTAGGGTCGCTTAGCTTAGTCGTCACACAGCTACCTCATTGCGCCTCTTTTTTTCTTTGCGTCATGTGCTGTTTGGGGAGTATTTTTTGGAAGGGCCATCCTGCGTGACACTGCAGTGCCACTCCTAGATGGGCCAGGTGTTTGTGCCGGCCACTAGGGTCGCTTAGCTTAGCCATCCAGCGACCTCGGTGCAAATTTAAGGACTAAAAATAATATTGTGAGGTGTGAGGTGTTCAGAATAGACTGGAAATTAGTGTAAATTATGGTTATTGAGGTTAATAATACTATGGGATCAAAATGACCCCCATATTCTATGATTTAAGCTGTTTTTTAGGGTTTTTTGAAAAAAACACCTGAATACAAAACACAACCGAATCCGACAAAAAAAATTCGGTGAGGTTTTGCCAAAACGCGTTCGAACCCAAAACACGGCCGCGGAACCGAACCCAAAACCAAAACCCGAAAAATTTCCGGTGCACATCACTACCGCAAATGCAGTCCTTTTAGGCCAATAAATACAAAAAGACGAGAGGTTCCCCCTTCTTTGCAGGTAGGGGAAGGGGAAAGAAGTCCACACCGGCTCCAGGTTCCCAAGAGCAAAAGTCTACCCCTAATTCTGCCAAATACCCAGCATGACGCTGGAACTCCCTTGCGGGAGGCCACTCGGGTGGGGGCACGTCTCAAACTCTTCAGCCAGGATTGGATTCTGTCTGGCCTGGACCCCTGGGTGTTGCAAATAGTATCCCAGGGATACAAACTAGAGTTTCAAGACGTTCCCCCTTGCCAATATTTCAAATCGACCTTCCCAGCTTCTCCGCCAGAGAGAGAAGCAGTAACAGCGGCAATCCAAAAATTATGTCAAGACCAGGTCATAGTCCTGGTACCGTTGTCACAACAAGGGCGGGGTTTTTATTCAAGCCTCTTTGTTGTTCTGAAGCCGGACGGCTCGGTCAGACTGATCCTAAATCTAAAAGATCTGAATTTCTTCCTGAAAAAGTTCAAGTTCAAGATGGAATCACTTCGGGCGGTGATTGCCAGTCTGGAGGAGGGGGACTACTTGGTGTCGGTGGACATAAAGGATGCTTACCTGCATGTTCCCATTTATCCACCTCACCAGGCTTATCTGAGATTCGCGATTCAGGATTGCCATTACCAATTCCAGACGTTACCTTTCGGTCTCTCCACGGCGCCGAGGGTATTCACCAAGGTGATGGCGGACATGATGGTCCTCCTTCGTCAGAAAGGAGTTAATATAATCCCTTATCTGGACGACCTCCTGATAAAGGCGAGATCCAGGGAGCAGTTATTACAAAACATATCCCCCAACAACACTGGTGGATCATAAAATACCCAAAGTCACAGTTGGAACCGACGACAAGGTTGTCTTTCCTCGGGATGATTCTGGACACAGAAGTTCAGAGAGTATTTCTTCTGCCGGAAAAGGCTCTGGAATTCCAGAAAATGGTAAAACAGATATTGCAACCATCAAGTGTGTCGATCCATCAGTGCATTCGGTTGTTGGGGAAGATGGTGGCGGCCTACGAGGCCATACAGTTTGGCAGATTCCATGCCAGAGTATTCCAGTGGGACCTGTTGGACAAGTGGTCGGGGTCACACCTACACATGCACAGAAAGATAATCCTGTCGTCAAAAAACAGGATTTCGCTCCTGTGGTGGTTGAACAGCTCTCACCTGCTAGAGGGACGCAGGTTCGGGATTCAGGACTTGGTCCTAGTAACCACGGATGCAAGTCTCCGAGGCTGGGGAGCAGTCTCTCAGGGAGAAAACTTCCAGGGACGTTGGTCACAACAGGAAGCCTGCCTTCACATAAACGTTCTGGAGCTAAGAGCCATTTACAACGGCCTTCAACAAGCGGTACATCTTCTTCAAGACCGTCCCGTGCAGATCCAGGCAGACAATGTAACAACAGTCGTATACATAAACAGGCAGGGCGGAACGAAAAGCAGAGCGGCAATGGCAGAGGCGACAAAAATACTCAGCTGGGCAGAAAAACATCTACAAGCTCTGTCGGCAATATTCATTCCGGGAGTAGACAACTGGGAAGCAGACTTCCTCAGCAGACACGATCTCCATCCAGGAGAGTGGGGCCTCCACCAAGAAGTCTTCGCAGAGGTGACACGTCTTTGGGGAGTTCCTCAAATAGACATGATGGCGTCTCGTCTCAACAAGAAGCTTCAGAGATACTGTTCCAGGTCGAGAGACCCTCAAGCAGTAGCAGTGGATGCACTGGTGACCCAGTGGGTGTTTCCGTCAGTGTATGTTTTCCCTCCACTTCCGCTGATCCCAAAAGTACTCAGGATCATAAGAAAGACAAGGGTTCGAGCAATCTTCATTGCCCCAGACTTGCCAAGAAGGGCTTGGTAACCAGATCTTCAGCAGTTACTCATAGGAGATCCTCGGCCTCTTCCTCTTCGGGAGGACCTGCTGCAGCAGGGGCCGTGTGTGTACCAAGACTTACTGCGGCTATGTTTGACGGCATGGCTGTTGAGCGCCGTATCCTAGCCAGGAAGGGTATTCCTAAGGAGGTCATCCCCACCCTTATTCAGGCCAGAAAGGGAGTAACGTCACAACATTACCACCGTATTTGGAGAAAATATGTGTCTTGGTGTGAATCCAAGAAAGCTCCTACGGAAGAGTTTCACTTAGGACGTTTTCTCCATTTTTTGCAGGATGGTGTAGAGACGGGCCTACGATTGGGATCAATCAAGGTCCAGATTTCGGCCTTGTCAGTGTTCTTCCAAAAACAATTGGCGTCTCTTCCAGAGGTTCAGACCTTCGTGAAAGGGGTTCTGCACATCCAGCCTCCATTCGTGCCTCCAGTGGCACCATGGGACCTTAACGTGGTATTACAGTTCTTTCAATCGGATTGGTTTGAGCCTCTACAAAAGATAGAATTGAAGTGTCTCACTTGGAAAGTGGTGATGCTTTTGGCATTGGCATCCGCAAGGCGGGTGTCTGAATTGGGGGCCTTGTCTAACAAGAGCCCTTACCTGATTTTCCATGAAGATAGGGCAGAGTTGCAAACTCGCCAACATTTTCTTCCAAAGGTGGTTTCTGCTTTTCACATAAACCAACCTATTGTGGTGCCTGTAGTTACTGACACATTCACTGATTCAAAGTCTCTAGATGTGGTTAGAGCTTTGAAAATCTATGTTGCTAGAACAGCTCGTATACGGAAAACAGAGGCTCTGTTTGTCCTGTATGATCACAACAAGATTGGCTATCCTGCTTCCAAGCAGACTATTGCACGTTGGATTAGAAATACGATTCAGCAAACTCATACTATGGCTGGATTGCCGTTACCGACGTCGGTAAAGGCCCACTCCACTAGGAAGGCGGGCTCATCCTGGGCGGCTGCCCGGGGGGTCTTGGCATTACAACTTTGCCGAGCAGCTACTTGGTCAGGGTCAAACACATTTGCTAAGTTCTACAAGTTTGACACCTTGGTAGATGAGGACCTAAAGTTTGGTCAATCGGTGCTGTAGGGTAATCCGCACTCTCCCGCCCGTACTGGAGCTTTGGTATAGACCTCATGGTCTTGATGTCGTCCCCAGCATCCACTAGGATGTATGAGAAAATAGGATTTTGATAACCTACCGGTAAATCCTTTTCTCCTAGTCCGTAGAGGATGCTGGGCGCCCGTCCCAGTGCATACTTTACCTGCAGTTTAGCTATTAGAGTTGCACAAGTTGTGTTATCTTGGTTTCAGCATGTTGCTGCAATTAGTTCATGCCTGTTGGCGTGTGTTATGTTGAATGCCATGTGTGCGGCATGGTTGAGGGTGTGAGTTGGTAGATATCTCACCACTAGTTAAGTAATTCCTTTCCTCGAAATGTCAGTCTCCCTGGGCACAGTTCCTACAACTGAGGTCTGGAGGAGTGGCATAGAGGGAGGAGCCAGTTCACACCCAATGAAAAGTCTTTAGAGTGCCCATGTCTCCTGCGGATCCCATCTATACCCCATGGTCTTGATGTCGTCCCCTGCATCCTCTACGGACTAGAAGAAAAGGATTTACCGGTAGGTTATCAAAATCCTATTTTTCTGCAGCAGGATACGTTGGTTTCCACAGGAAAACATAGCGGATGTCCTAAAGCAGTTCCTCAAAGGAGGGAACGCACCTTAGCGGGTATGAGAGCCCAGGGTCCAAAGGAAGCATCCTGGGAGGCAGAAGTATCATAGCCATAGAACCTAATAAACGTGTTTACTAAGGAACACGTAGCCATCTTGCAATATTTGTTCTGCGGACGTGCCACGGCGGGCCGCCCAAGAAGGTCCAACAGACCGAGTAGAATGGGCTTTAATAGCAGCAGGAGCTGGGAGACCAGCCTGTGCATTCTGTTCCATCTGGCCAAGGTTTGCTTATTCACAGGCCAGTCACGTTTGTGGAAACCAACCAAAAATACAATTTTAAACCTCAGGTAAATCTTTTTCTCCTAGTCCGTAGAGGATGCTGGGGACTCCGTAAGGACCAAGGGGTATAGACGGGCTCCGCAGGAGACATGGGCACTCTAAGACCTTTTAATGGGAGTAAGCTGGCTCCTCCCTCTATGCCCCTCCTCCAGACCTCAGTTATAGAACTGTGCCCAGAGGAGACGGACATTTCGAGGAAAAGGATTTTGTTATTTAAGGGTGAGATACATACCAGCTCACACCACAAACACACCGTATAACATGGTATATAACTAAATCAGTAACAGCATGAACAACAGAAATCAGCAACAGTCTGATCTCAACCGTACACAACTCTCGTGTAAATACATCAGTAACTATGTACAAGTACTGCAGATTTATTCCGCACTGGGACGGGCGCCCAGCATCCACTATGGACTAGGAGAAAATAAGAATTTACTTACCGATAATTCTATTTCTCGTAGTCCGTAGTGGATGCTGGGGACTCCGTCAGGACCATGGGGTTTAGCGGCTCCGCAGGAGACAGGGCACAATAATAAAAGCTTTAGGATCAGGTGGTGTGCACTGGCTCCTCCCCCTATGACCCTCCTCCAAGCCTCAGTTAGGATACTGTGCCCGGACGAGCGTGCATAATAAGGAAGGATATTGAATCCCGGGTAAGACTCATACCAGCCACACCAATCACACCGTACAACCTGTGATCTGAACCCAGTTAACAGTATGATAACAACGAAGGAGCCTCTGAAAAGATGGCTCACAACAAGAATAACCCGATTTTTGTAACAATAACTATGTACAAGTATTGCAGACAATCCGCACTTGGGATGGGCGCCCAGCATCCACTACGGACTACGAGAAATAGAATTATCGGTAAGTAAATTCTTATTTTCTCTAACGTCCTAAGTGGATGCTGGGGACTCCGTCAGGACCATGGGGATTATACCAAAGCTCCCAAACGGGCGGGAGAGTGCGGATGACTCTGCAGCACCGAATGAGAGAACTCCAGGTCCTCCTCAGTCAGGGTGTGCCCCTGACCAAGTAGCAGCTCGGCAAAGTTGTAAAGCCGAGACCCCTCGGGCAGCCGCCCAAGATGAGCCCACTTCCTTGTGGAATGGGCTTTTACTGATTTTGGCTGTGGCAAGCCTGCCACAGAATGTGCAAGCTGAATTGTACTACAAATCCAGCGAGCAATCGTCTGCTTAGAAGCAGGAACACCCATCTTGTTGGGTGCATACAGGCTAAACAGCGAGTCAGATTTTCTGACTCCAGTCGTCCTGGAAACATATATTTCAGGGCCCTGACAACGTCAAGTAACTTGGAGTCCTCCAAGTCCCTAGTAGCCGCAGGTACCACAATAGGTTGGTTCATGTGAAAAACAGAAAACACCTTAAGGAGAAATTGAGGACGAGTCCTCAATTCTGCCCTGTCAGAATAAAATTAAGTAAGGGCTTTTATATGATAAAGCCGCCCATTCTGACACACGCCTGGCTGAAGCCAGGGCTAATAGAATCTTCACCTTCCATGTGAAATATTTTAATTCCACAGTGGTGAGTGGATCCAACCAATGTGACTTTAGGAAACTCAAAACAACATTGAGATCCCAAGGTGCCACTGGGGGCACAAAAGGAGGCTGTATATGCAGTACCCCTTTTACAAACGTCTGAACTTCAGGCACTGAAGCCAGTTCTTTCTGGAAGAAATTCGACAGGGTCGAAATTTGAACCTTAATGGACCCTAATTTTAGGCCCATAGACAGTCCTGTTTTCAGGAAATGTAGGAAACGACCCAGTTGGAATTCCCTGTAGGGACCTTCTTGGCCTCACACCACGCAACATATTTTCGCCCAATGCGGTGAAAATGTTTTGCGATTACATCCTTCCTGGCTTCGACCAGGGTAGGGATGACTTCATCTGGAATGCCCTTTCAGGATCCGGCGTTCAACTGCCATGCCGTCAAACGCAGCCGCGGTAAGTCTTGGAACAGACAAGGCCCCTGCTGGAGCAGGTCCTCTCTTAAAGGTAGAGGCCATGGTTCTTCCGTGAGCATCTCTTGAAGTTCCGGGTACCAAGTCCTTCTTGACCCATCCGGAACCACGAGTATCGTTCTTACTCATCTCCTTCTTATGATTCTCAGTACTTTTGGTATGAGATGCATAGGAGGGAACACATACCCTGACTGGTACACCCACAGTGTTACCAGAGCGTCCACCGCTATTGCCTGAGGGTCCCTTGACCTGGCGCAATATCTGTCTAGTTTTTTGTTCAGGCGGGACGCCATCATGTCCACCTTTGGTTTTTCCCAACGGTTTACAATCATGTGGAAGACTTCCCGCTGAAGTCCCCACTCTCCCGGGTGGAGGTTATGCCTGCTGAGGAAGTCTGCTTCCCAGTTTTCCACTCCCGGAATTAACACTGCTGAGAGTGTTATCACATGATTTTTCGCCCAGCGAAGAATCCTTGCAGTTTCTGCCATTTCCCTCCTGCTTCATGTGCCGCCCTGTCTGTTTACGTGGGCGACTGCCGTGATGTTGTCCCACTGGATCAATACCGGCTGACCTTGAAGCAGAGGTCTTGCTAAGCTTAGAGCCTTGTAAATTGCCCTTAGCTCCAGTATATTTATGTGGAGAGAAGTCTCCAGACTTGATCACACTCCCTGGAAATTTTTTCCTTGTGTGACTGCTCCCCAGCCACTCAGGCTGGCATCCGTGGTCACCAGGACCCAGTCCTGAATGTCGAATCTGCGGCCCTTTCATAGATGAGCACTCTGCAGCCACCGCAGAAGAAAACACCCTTGTCCTTGGAGACAGGGTTATCCGCTGATGCATCTGAAGATGCGATCCGGACCATTTTCCCAGCAGATTCCACTGAAAGGTTCTTGCGTGAAATCTACCGAATGGGATCGCTTTGTAAGAAACCACCATTTTTCACAGGACCCTTGTGCAATGATGCACTGATACTTTTCCTGGTTTTAGGAGGTTCCTGACTAGCTCGGATAACTCCCTGGCCTTCTTCTCCGGGAGAAAACATCCTTTTCTGGACTGTGTCCAGAATCATTCCTAGGAACATTAGACGTGTCGTCGGAAAAGCTGCGATTTTGGAATATTTAGAAACCACTCGTGCTGTCGTAGAACTACTTGAGATAGTGCTACTCCGACCGCCAACTGTTCTCTGGACCTTGCCCTTATCAGGAAAGCGTCCATATTTCTTTTAGGAAGAATCATCATTTCGGCCATTACCATGGTAAAGACCCGGGGTGCCGTGGACAATCCAAACGGCAGCGTCTGAACTGATAGTGACAGTTCTGTACCACGAACCTGAGATACCCTTGGTGAGAAGGGCAAAATTTGGACATGTAGGTAAGCGTCCCTGATATCCAGTGACACCATATCGTCCTGGTTCGCTATCACTGCTCTGAGTGACTCCATCTTGATTTGAACCCTTGTATGTAATTGTTCAAATCTTTTAGATCTCACCGAGCCGTTTGGCTTCAGTACCACAATATAGTGTGGAATAATACCCCTTCCCTTGTTGTAGGAGGGGTACTTTGATTATCACCTGCTGGGAATACAGCCTGTGAATTTTTTCCCAATACTGCCTCCCTGTCGGAGGGAGACGTTGGTAAAGCAGACTTCAGGAACTTGTGAGGGGAAGACGTCTCGAATTTCCAATGTACACCTGGGATACTACGTGTAGGATCCAGGAGTCCACTTGCGAGTGAGCCCACTGCGTGCTGAAACTCTTGAGATGACCCCCCACCGCACCTGAGTCCGCTTGTATGGCCCCAGCGTCATGCTGCGGACTTGGCAGAAGCTGTGGAGGACTTCTGTTCCTGGGAATGGGCTGCCTGCTGCAGTCTTCTTCCCATTCCTCTAACCCTGGGCAGATATGACTGGCCTTTTGCCCGCCTGCCTTTATGGGTACGAAAGGACTGAGACTGAAAAGACTGTGTCCTTTTCTGCTGAGATGTGACTTGGGGTAACAAAAGTGGATTTTCCAGCTGTTGCCATGGCCACCAGGTCCGATGGACCGCCCCTTTATACGGCAATACTTCCATGTGCCGTCTGGAATCTGCATCACCTGACCACTGTCGTGTCTATAAACATCGTCTGGCAGATATGGACATCACATCTACTCTTGATGCCAGAATGCAAATATCCCTCTGCGCATCTCGCATATATAGAAATGCATCCTTAAAATGCTCTATAGTCAATAAAATATTGTTCCTGTCAAGGGTATCAATATTTTCAGTCAGGAAATCCGACCAAGCCCCCCCAGCGCTGCACATCCAGGCTGAGGCGATTGCTGGTCGTAGTATAACACCAGTATGTGTGTATATACTTTGTAGGATATTTTTCAGCTTCCTATCAGCTGGCTCCTTGAGGGCGGCCGTATCTGGAGACGGTAACGCCACTTGTTTTTATAAGCGTGTGAGCGCCTTATCCACCCTAAGGTGTGTTTCCCAACTCGCCCTCACTTCTGGCGGGAAAGGGTATACCTCCAATAATTTTCTATCGGAGGAAACCCACGTATCATCACACACTTTAATTTATCTGATTCAGGAAAAACTACAAGTAGATTATTCCCACCCTACATAATACCCTTATTTGTGGTACTTGTAGTATCAGAAATATGTAACACCTCCTTCATTGCCCTTAACATGTAACGTGTGGCCCTAAAGGAAAATACGTTTGTTTCTTCACCGTCGACACTGAAGTCAGTGTCCGTGTCTGTGTCGACCAACTGAGGTAAATGGGCGTTTTTACAAGCCCCTGACGGTGTCTGAGACGCCTGGACAGGTACTAATTTGTTTGCCGGCCGTCTCATGTCGTCAACCGACCTTGCATCGTGTTGACATTATCACGTAATTCCTAAATAAGCCATCCATTCCGGTGTCGACTCCCTAGAGAGTGACATCACCAATACAGGCAATTTGCTCCACCTCCTCACCAACATCGTCCTCCTACATGTCGACACACACGTACCGACACACAGCACACACACAGGGAATGCTCTGATAGAGGACAGGACCCCACTAGCCCTTTGGGGAGACAGAGGGAGAGTTTGCCAGCACACACCAAAAACGCTATAATTATACAGGGACAACCCCTTATACAAGTGTTTTCCCTTATAGCATTTTCACATATGTAATCATATCGCCAAATAAGTGCCCCCCCTCTCTGTTTTAACCCTGTTTCTGTAGTGCAGTGCAGGGGAGAGCCTGGGAGCCTTCCTCACAGCAGAGCTGAGCAGGAAAATGGCGCCGTGTGCTGAGGAGAATAGGCCCCGCCCCCTAAAACGGCGGGCTCTTCTCCCGGAGTTTGTGAGATCTGGCAGGGGTTAAATACATCCATATAGCCTCAAGGGCTATATGTGATGTATTTTAGCCATAAAAAAGGTACAATACATTGCTGCCCAGGGCACCCCCCCCAGCGCCCTGCACCCTCAGTGACCGCTGGTATGAAGTGTGCTGACAACAATGGCGCACAGCTGCAGTGCTGTGCGCTACCTTATGAAGACTGAAAGTCTTCTGCCGCCTGTTTCTGGACCTCTGGACCTCTTCAACTTCGGCATCTGCAAGGGGGGTCGGCGGCACGGCTCCGGGACGAACCCCAGGGTGAGACCTGTGTTCCGACTCCCTCTGGAGCTAATGGTGTCCAGTAGCCTAAGAAGCAAATCCATCCTGCACGCAGGTGAGTTTACTTCTCTCCCCTAAGTCCCTCGTAGCAGTGAGCCTGTTGCCAGCAGGACTCACTGAAAATAAAAAACCTAACTTAAACTTTTATTCTAAGCAGCTCAGGAGAGCCACCTAGATTGCACCCTTCTCGGCCGGGCACAAGAATCTAACTGAGGCTTGGAGGAGGGTCATAGGGGGAGGAGCCAGTGCACACCACCTGATCCTAAAGCTTTTATTATTGTGCCCTGTCTCCTGCGGAGCCGCCAAACCCCATGGTCCTGACGGAGTCCCCAGCATCCACTTAGGACGTTAGAGAAAAAGATTTACCGGTAGGTTTAAAATCTTATTTTCTCTTACGTCCTAGAGGATGCTGGGGACTCCATAAGGACCATGGGGTTTATACCAAAGCTCCAGACCGGGCGGGAGAGTGCGGATGACTCTGCAGCACCGATTGAGCAAACAGGAGGTCCTCATCAGCCAGGGTATCAAACTTACAGAACTTTGCAAAAGTGTTTGAACCCGACCAAGTAGCTGCTCAGCAAAGCTGTAATGCCGAGACACCTCGGGCAGCCACCCAAGAAGAGCCCACCTTCCTAGTGGAATGGGCCTTCACCGATTTTGGTAACGGCAATCCTGCCGTAGAATGAGCCTGCTGAATCGTGTTACAGATCCAGCGTGCAATAGTCTGCTTGGAAGCAGGAGCGCCAACCTTGTTGGGCGCATATAGGACAAACAGAGCCTCTGTTTTCCTAATACGAGCCGTTCTGGCTACATAGATTTTTAAAGCCCTGACTACATCAAGGGACTTGGACTCCTCCAAGACATCCGTAGCCACCGGCACTACAATAGGTTGGTTCATGTGAAACGACGAAACCACCTTAGGTCGAAATTGTGGACAAGTTCTCAATTCCGCTCTATCCACATGGAAAATCAGATAGGGGCTCTTGTGGGACAAGGCCGCCAATTCTGGCACCCGCCTTGCAGATGCCAAGGCCAATAACATGACCACTTTCCACGTGAGAAATTTTAGCTCAACAGTTTGAAGTGGTTCAAACCAATGTGATTTAAGGAACTGCAACACCACGTTCAGGTCCCACGGTGCCACAGGGGGCACAAAAGGAGGTTGGATGTGCAGTACTCCTTTCACAAAAGTCTGTACTTCTGGAAGAGAGGCCAATTCCTTCTGAAAGAATATTGATAAGGCCGAAATCTGCACCTTAATGGAACCTAACTTTAGGCCCATATCCACTCCTGTCTGTAGAAAATGGAGAAAACGACCCAGCTGGAATTCTTCCGTAGGAGCATTATTGGATTCACACCAAGACACATACTTCCTCCAGATACGGTGATAGTGTTTCGCCGTTACTTCCTTCCTAGCTTTAAGTAGAGTAGGGATGACTTCCCCTGGAATACCTTTCCTAGCTAGGATCTGGTGTTCAACTGCCATGCCGTCAAACGTAATCGCGGTAAGTCTTGGAACACACACGGCCCCTGTTGTAACAGGTCCTCTCTGAGAGGAAGCGGCCAAGGATCTTCTGTGATCATTTCCTGAAGATCCGGATACCAGGCCCTTCGAGGCCAATCTGGGACAACGAGTATCATCTGAACTTTTGTTCTTCTTATGATTCTCAATATTTTTGAGATGAGTGGAAGCGGAGGGAACACATAGACCGCTTGATACACCCACGGTGTTACTAGCGCATCCATTGCTATTGCCTGAGGGTCCCTTGCTCTGGAACAATATGTCCGAAGCTTCTTGTTGAGGCGTGACGCCATCATGTCTATTTGAGGGAGTCCCCAACAACTTGTCACTTCTGCAAAGACCTCTTGATGAAGTCCCCACTCTCCTGGATGTAGATCGTGTCTGCTGAGGAAGTCTGCTTCCCAGTTGTCCACTCCCGGAATGAATACCGCAGACAGAGCGCTTACATGATTTTCCGCCCAGCAAAGAATCCTGGTGGCCTCCGCCATTGCTGCTCTGCTCCTTGTTCCGCCCTGGCGGTTTACATGCGCCACGGCTGTGATATTGTCTGACTGGATCGGAACGGGTAGGTTGCGAAGGAGATGCTCCGCCTGTCTCAGGCCGTTGTATATGGCCCTTAATTCCAGCACGTTTATGTGCAGACAAGCCTTCTGGCTTGATCATATTCCCTGAAAGTTTTTTCCCTGTGTGACTGCTCCCCAACCTCGGAGGCTCGCGTCCGTGGTCACGAGAACACAATCTTGAATTCCAAACCTGCGACCCTCTAGAAGGTGAGCACTCTGGAGCCACCACAGGAGAGATATCCTGGCCCTGGGGGACAGGCTTATCATCTGATGCATTTGGAGATGGGACCCTGACCACTTGCTCAGTAGGTCCCACTGAAAAGTTATTGCATGGAACCTGCCAAACGGAATGGCCTCGTAGGCCGCCACCATCTTTCCCAACACTCGAGTGCATTGATGAATCGACACTCTTTTTGGTTTCAGCAGAACCCTGACCATGTTCTGGAGTTCCAGAGCTTTTTCCACTGGGAGAAAAACCCTCTGCCGTTCCTTGTCCAGAATCATTCCCAAAAACGACAGCCGAGTTGTCGGGACCAACTGCGACTTTGGCAAATTTAGAAGCCAGCCGTGTTGTTGTAGCACCCTCAGAGAGAGAGCCACGCTCTTCAGTAATTGTCTCTTGATCTCGCTTTTATCAGGAGATCATCCAAGTACGGGATCATTTTGACACCCTGCTTGCGCAGGAGCACCATCATTTTTGCCATTACCTTGGTGAAAATCCTCGGGGCCATGGAAAGCCCAAACGGCAATGTCTGAAACTGGTAATGACAATCCTGTACAGCGAATCTCAGGAACGCCTGATGAGGAGGATATATGGGGACATGAAGGTATGCATCCTTTATGTCTAGTGACACCATAAAATCCCCCCCTTCCAGGCTGGAGATCACTGCCCGGAGAGATTCCATTTTGAATTTGAATCTCTTCAAATATAGATTTAGGGATTTTAGGTTCAGAATCGGTCTGACCGAGCCGTCCGGCTTCGGGACCACAAACAGGGTTGAATAGAACCCCTTTCCCTGTTGCAACTGGGGAACCTGGACAATCACTTGCTGTTGACACAGCTTTTGTATAGCCGCCGAAACTATTGCTCTCTCTGGGAGAGAAGCTGGCAAAGCCGATTTGAAAAATCGGCGTGGAGACACATCTTCGAACTCCAGTTTGTAGCCTTGGGACACAATTCCTATCACCCAAGGATCCAAGTCCGAATGAACCCAGACCTGGCTGAAGAGCTGAAGACGTGCCCCCACCGGTGCGGACTCCCGCAGTGGGGCCCCAGCGTCATGCGGTGGATTTGGTAGAGGTCGGGGAGGACTTTTGCTCCTGGGAACTTGCCGAAGCTGGTGTTCTTTTCCCCCTACCTCTACCTCTGGCGAGGAAGGATGAACCGCGCCCCTTTCTGAATTTATGAGACCGAAAGGACTGCATCTGGTATTGAGGTGTTTTCTTTTGCTGTGGGGGAATGTAAGGCAGAAAAGAAGACTTACCCGCGGTAGCTGTGGAAACCAGGTCCACGAGGCCTTCCCCAAACAGAACTTCACCCTTGTAAGGCAAAGCCTCCATAAGCCTCTTGGAGTCAGCATCCCCAGTCCATTGACGGGTCCACAGTGACCTCCTAGCTGAAATTGCCATGGCATTTGCTCTTGAACCCAAGAGCCCAATATCTCTCGCAGCCTCCCTCATATATAACGCTGCGTCCTTTATGTGACCTAATGTCAACAAAACACTGTATTTATCGAGGGTGTCCATGTCAGATGACAAGTTATCTGCCCATGCTGCAATTGCGCTCCCCACCCATGCCGACGCTACCGCCGGTCTGAGCAGGGCTTGAGGGGAAGGGATACGCCATTATAATTCTCTTCGGAATCTGCAGCCTCTTGTCTGGAGTTTCCCAAGCCTTTTCAAATAAAGTGTTCAGCTCATGTGATGGGGGAAATGTTACCTCAGGTTTCTTCCCCTTAAACATACAGACCCGTGTGTCCGGGACAGACGGGTCCTCTGTGATATGTAATACATCTTTTATTGCAATAATCATGTATTGAATACTCTTTGCCACCCTTGGGTGCAACTTTTCCTCATCATAGTCGACACTGGAGTCGGAATCCGTGTCGGTATCAGTGTCTGCTATCTGGGTAAAGTGACGTTTTTGGGACCCTGAAGGGTCTTGTGACACAGTAAGAGCCATGGAGTGACTCCCTGGTTGGCATTTGGACTCTGCTTTGTCCAATCTCTTATGTAATAAAGCCACATTTGCATTCAAAACATTCCACATGTCAACCCAATTAGCCGTCGGCGGTGCCTCCAGATACTACCATCTGCTCTGCATCCTCCCTAGAAGAGCCTTCCGCTTCAGACATGTCGACACACACGTACTGACACCCCACACACACTGGGATATATGGATATGGGGACAGACCCACAATAAGTCCTTTGGAGAGACAGAGAGAAAGTATGCCAGCTCACACCCAGCGCCCTGTGGTTCTGAAACAAAGTCCCAGACCAGTAAGCGCTTTTATAATAATACATTTTGCACCAAATTAATGTGCCCCCCCCCCTCGTTTTGCACCCTGTTACTTGTGTACTGCAGGAGAAGAGTCCGGGAGAGCTTCTCTGCAGCAAGCTGTGGAGAAAATGGCGCTGGTTAGAGCTGAGGGAACAAGCTCCGCCCCCTCGATGGCGGGCTTCGGTCCCGCTGTTTCTTTATACTGGCGGGGCTTTATATACTGCCTCAGCAGTATCTATACTTGTGCCAGCCTATATATGGGGTAAAATTTGCTGCCCAGGGTGCCCCCCCCTGCGCCCTGCACCCTTGCTGTGCCGTTGTGTGTGTGTGGAAGCAATGGCGCGCAGCGCGACCGCTGCGCGGTACCCCACGAAGATCTGAAGTCTTCTACCGCCTTTGAAGTCTTCTTGCTTCCTATACTCACCCGGCTTCTATCTTCCGGCTCTGCGAGGAGGACGGCGGCGCGGCTCTGGGACGAACAGCGTCGACGACACCGGTGTTCCGACCCTCTGGAGCTAATGGTGTCCAGTAGCCTAAGAAGCAGAGCCTATCAGTAAAGTAGGTCTGCTTCTCTCCCCTCAGTCCCACGAAGCAGGGAGCCTGTTGCCAGCAGTACTCCCTGAAAATAAAAAACCTAACAAAAGTCTTTTCTAGAGAAACTCAGTAGAGCTCCCCTAGTTTGTGACCAGTCTCCTCTGGGCACAGAATCTAACTGAGGTCTGGAGGAGGGGCATTGAGGGAGGAGCCAGCTCACGCCCATTAAAAGGTCTTAGAGTGCCCATGTCTCCTGCGGAGCCCGTCTATACCCCTTGGTCCTTACGGAGTCCCCAGCATCCTCTAGGACGTAAGAGGAAAAAAAGGGTATCTGACCTCCTGATAGAGGCAGTCCTCTTCACATATATACGGAGAGCCCTTACCACATCCAAAGACCGCTCTTTGGAGGACAACTCTCAAGAGATTAAGTCCAGAACCACAATCTCTTGGTTAAGGTGAAAAAATTACACCACCTTAGGTAAATAACCCGGTCGAGTTCTTAGAACCGCCCAGTCATGGTAAAATATCAGAAAGGGTGGACCACAGGACAATGTGCCTAAGTCCGACACCCTCCTAGCAGAGGCAATAAACAGCAAGAACAGGACCTTGGCCGTGAACCATTTCAGGTCCACCGACTAAAGAGGTTCAAATAGAGACTCTTGCAGGGCATGCAGTATAACAGACAGATCCCATGGGCCCACAGGAGAGACATATGGACATGGCCATCTTAACAGCAGTGTAGGCCCCTGGGCACAGCAATGCACTGGGCCCCCTAGACATCCTCCAGCGGTAGGGGTGGGGAGTGCTATCAGTGGCTGCTTTGATGGCCCGTGGGCGGTAGGGGGTGTTCTATCTTCCTCTCAGCATGTAGGACCTGGAGCAGTAATTTCTGCTAATTACTCCTTTACTGAACAGATGGGGCTAAACTGTAGAAGGGGGCATTGGGCTGAATGAAGAAGCCATGTCACATGACTTCCAGGGTGGTAGGCAGGCCCAGCGTTACCCGCTCAGCGAAGGGATGCAAAGCAGGGAGGCGCCTGCCTGGCAGAGGCGCTGTCCCTGCTCTGCTTTCCCCGCTGCAGCGCCGCCCGCCTGTCTCCGCTGTTGCTGCTGCTGCCGGCTGCTGTGCCCTGTCACACTGTGTGACAGGCATCAGCGGCGCCGACAGCTTCAATCCTCCAGTCCTCCTCCCTTACTTGACAGCAGTAGTGTAGTGGTCGTCATAAAAGGGGGCGGGGCTTTACGGCGGCGAGGGGGCGGAGCTACACAGAAAAGGCTGCCTGAGAGGGACAGGACTGATTGAAGTACTCACTCGCTACTTGTCAGGTACTGTAAACGGGAGAGGGGGGAAAAGAGCGCTTGTGTATAGAATGTGTGTGTGTGTGACTGTGTTTGTGTAGTATGTGTGTGTGTTTGGGGGGGGGGGGGGGAGCAATAAAAACAAAGCAGTTTTCTGGTGCCATCTTACTCCCCTTTGCCTGCTCACCACTCACCCTGGGGTCTTGCAGCTTGTTAACATCACTGTCTGGAGGCTGGCTGAGGACTAAATCCATGGCTGCCAGTCCTCATTTCCCTACTCAGGGCAGAGTGTGCAGCATTTGCTGATGCTGCATGCAGGGAGGGTTGGTTCTAAATTCGTGGCTCCGCCCCCTGACGTAAAAGGTACCTTGGGCCACTTGAATCTAGAGACCATGCAGGGAGGTTTACACTTGTATGCATACCTCCCAACTGTCCGGATTTTCGCGGGACAGTCCCCTTTTTTGGGACTGTCCCGCTGTCCCACCCACGGGCCGCAGTGTCCCGCGGTGTGGGGGAGGGGGGCGTTGGGAGGTTCCTGCACTCTCTGCCCTGCTTAGCAGAGCAGCATGGAATAGACGCTGTGCACATGCGCAGCGTCTATTCACGGAGACGAGAGGGACTGGGGGCATGCCAGCAGCTCACTGAGTGTTGGATATGCCCCCATGGTGATGAAATATGGGGTTTGGCTCGCGATCGCGATACTCCAGCGAAGCCACAACCCATTTTCTATAAGCCGTGCCCCTTTTCATCCAGGCGCGGCTTCACCGTGCGAGGGTGTCCCAAGTTCCCCTCTATAGAAGTTGGGAGGTATGCTGTATCTAGCCTCCTCCATATTTGACACCATCCTGCTATAGACAATGTGGACTACATACTTATTGCCGGCGGGCAGGATGCCAGCTGTCAAGATCCCGACAGCGGCATCCCGGCTGCCAGAATGCCAGCAACTGGGAGAGTATTTCGATTCCCCTTGCGGGCTCAGTGACTTGTGACGCTTGCCACAGGTTCTATTCTCACTCTATGGGTGTCGTGGACACCAACAAGTGGAAATAGCCCCTGTGCGCCGGAATTCCAGCTGTCGCCATTGTCAGCTGTCGGGATTCCGGCAAATTGATTGCATCCCAACAATGCATGTGCCCATTTACTGGGGTCAATGGGGCTGTGAGAGGCCCTAGTAGGTCTTGAGATCCAAACACCCCTCACTCACCCCTGTCTGACTTCTCCTCATCGGGATCCTGGTGTTGGTATTATGAATGCCGGGATCCCATCAGCCCATAGGATGTGGCTCATTCTCCTTACACTCATTATTTGGGGGAGGGGATGGAGGGTTCAGTGATACACACACACACACACACACACACACACACACACACACACACACACACACACACACACACACTGAACCCAAGGGTTCATGTGGGCATTATACACAGGTGCAGAAGTATATACATGTGGGCATTACATGTGGGCATTATACACAGGTGCAGCAGTATATACACATGTGGGCATTATACACAGGTGCAGCGGTATATACATGTGGTCATTATACACTGGCGCAGCAGTATATACATGTGGGCATTATACACAGGTGCATTGGTATATACATGTGGGCATTATACACAGGTGCAGCGGTATATACATGTAGGCATTTTACACAGGTGCAGCGGTATATACATGTGGGCATTATACACAGGTGCACTGGTATATATTGCTGGAAATTTGGTGAGTTTTGATCAGTGATGTGCATACAAGAAATGGGGATACTATTGTGTGGCCACGCCCTTGTTTGTGAAACCACACCCCCTTTTTTCAATGCTTACTGTCCCTTTGTAAAATATGAGAGGGCGCAAATTTATAGTTTGCAGGGGGGCGCCGAACACCCTAGCACCGGCCCTGGTGGTAGGGGGTGTTTAATACATAGGGGAGGGGTGGATAGTGGAGTGGGCTTAATATTTAGTATTTTCTGGTGGGGGGGGTGGGCAGATTGCTTGACTGCAGATATCTCAAGTTTCTGAAAATATATTTCTTAGCTTTGAATGGGATAAAAACCTGGAGAGTCCCACCTTTCAGAAGGTTTTGGGGACTTGGGGATCAGATTTCAGGAGCCAGCGCAATTTACCAATGAAAGTCTAAAACTGCATATTAGGCATGTGGACCTGGAGCAGGGACCAGCTGCTTGAAGGCTGATATCTCTGGTTCTGGGCATAGTAGAGACAAGCTGCCAGTATCCACCAAAAGGGGAGAGTCACAGCTGTTGGATTATAGCCTCAGAAAAACTCTAAATCAGACAGAACCCCAGCTATCCAGCTGGGAAAAGCAATTAACAGGCTTGGATGGGGACCACTGCTTTCAAGTCTGATATCTCTGGTTCCCCAGGGCCGATTTTCAAAAATCTGGTACCCCTGGAAAGAGGGGACCCTCAGCTATCAGCCTTATACTCCTGGGGCCCTTGGGCAAGAGCCCATTGAGCCCATATGAAAAGACGGCCCTGCATAGGGAGGCTGAATTCGCAGTACACCCTGAATGAATGTATGAACGTCAGGCATAGATGCAGTTTTTTTCTGAAACCACACTGACAAGGCAGATAAATGAACATTGAGGGAGGCCAGACGAAGGCCTAAGTCCAGGCCTCTTTGCAGTAAAGCCAGAATTTTGGAAGTTCTGAATCTATATGCATCATAATTCTTATCAGCACACCAGGTGAAGTAAGAATTCCAGACCTTGTAATAAATCTGGGCAGTTGCCAGTTTGCGGGCCTTCACCATAGTCTGGATAACCGCCTCAGGGAATCCTTTGGCCCTCAGGAGTGAAGCTTCAAGAGCCACGCCATCAAAGTCTGTCTGGCGAGGTCTGGGAAGAGACAAGGGCCCTGTACGAGGAGGTCTGGGCGCTGTGGAAGTAGAAGAGGAAGCTCTGTCAGCAGACCTTGCAGGTCTGAGAACAAAAGCCCTATGGGCCACGCTGGTGCGATCAGCAGTAGTATTCCTCCTTCTTGTGTGAACTTCCGTAGGACCCTGGGCAGGAGCGACACTGGAGGGAACATGTATGGCAGCCGAAAGTTCCATGGAATTGCCATAGCGCCCACGAACGCTGCTTGAGGATCCCTGGTCCTTGATCCGAAGACCGGAACCTTGTGATTGTGTCGAAACGCCATCAGTTCTACATCTGATAAGCCCCACCTGTCCACTAGGAGTTGAAAGACTTCTGAATGAAGACTCCACTCTCCGGTGTGCACACCTTGACGACTGAAGAAGTCAGCTTCCCAGTTCAGGATGCCCAGAATGAACACTGTCGATATTGCCGGCAGATGGCGTTCCGCCCAACGAAGGATTTTTGACACTTCCATCATTGCCATGTGGCTTCGAGTGCCGCCTTGATGGTTTATGTATGGTGGCGTTATCTGACCGTACCTGAACAGGCCCTCAACTCCAGAATACTTACTGGGAGGAGTGATTCTTCCTTGGTCCAGCGACCCTGAAAAGAGTGTTGCTCCAACACCGCACCCCATCCCCTCAGACTGGCGTCCATTGTCAGCAGGAACCAGTCGGGGATCCAGAAGGGACGGCCCCTGCTTAATTGCTTGTCCTGGAGCCACCAGGTCAGCAACAGACGAACCTCCGGAGTCAAAGTGATCATGTGAGATCTGATCTGCAGAGGTAAGCCATACCACTTGGAAAGGATTAACCTCTGTAGAGGGCGGGAATAAAATTGAGTGCAATCTACTATGTCGATTGCCGACACCATCAGGCCAAGTACTTGCATCGCCAAGTGTATCGACACTCTGGGGCGACAAAGGAAGCATCTTATCCTGTTCTGAAGCTTCAGGACTTTCTCTGGGGACAGAAACAGCCACTGACTGTGTGTGGCCAGGAGTGCCCCCCAGGGACACCATGCTCTGAGCTAGGACCATCGAGGACTTCTCACATTTGATAAGCCACCCAAGGGCTTGCAGGAAGGTTACCTTCAATTGCAGATGACAGGAGGACTTTGTGGGAATTTGCCAGAATCATCAGGTCATCTAGATATGGCAGGATTCTGAATCCCTGGCAACGGAGATAAGCCGTCATAACAGCCATGACCTTGTGAAAATCTGTGGTTCCGTAGCCAGTCCAAATGGCAGAGCCTGGAATTTGAATGGAGGTTGCCATTAGCAAACGGCAGAAACTGCTGATGCGATATGGCAATAGGTATATGCAGGTATGCATCCTGTATATCCAGGGATACCATATAGTCTCCGGGTTCAATCGCCAGCACAATTAAGCAAAGCATTTCTATACAAACACTGGACACTCTCACCAACTTGTTCAGAGATTTGAGGTTGAGTATAGGCCGGAAAGACCCATTGTTCGAACTAGAAACAGGGTCGAGAAGTAACCTCTCTCTCTGGGGGACTGAGGTGCCGGCACAACCGCTCCTGTACTCAGAAGAGAACTCACCACAGTTTGTAGAGCTTGCACCTTTAACGGATCCGAAGGGAGAGCCGTAGTGCAAAACTGGCGAGAGGGACATCTCTGGAAAGAGAAAGTGTACCTGTGAGAGACAGCTTCCAGTACCCATGCATCTGAAGTGGTCTTTAACCAGACCTGGGTGAATTGTAGAAGTCGGTCTCCCACCCTGGGATCCCCCAGAGGGAGGCACGCCCCATCATGCAGCAGGCTTGTCATGTTTTAAAGCAGGCTGCCCAGGATTGTTTGGCCTCAGGCTTTGTGGTTTTGGGAGCACAAGATTTCTTGGGTATGCCTGACCTTTGCATTCCCTTGAGGCCGAAAGGAACGAAAAGTGGTAACTATTGCCTTCTTTGCAGAAGGATTAGTAGTAGGGAGAAAAGCCATCTTAGCGGCTGCTATTTCAGACACTATTTTATTTACTGTAGGTCATCCCCAAACAATGTCCCCAGTGAAGTGGAGTACCTCCAAGGTCTCTTAGAGTCCCGGTCCACTTTCCATGACCTCAATCACAGTATGAGGCGAGCCAGGACAGATGTGGTCGACGCCTTGGCTGCCAATACACCTGCCTCAGAGGACGCTTCCTGAACGTATTAGGCGGCAGTGGAATTGTAAGACAGGTATTGTCTGGCATTGTCAGATATATCCTTGGGCAGCTCTTCCTCTAATGCCTGAACCCATGCCTCAATACCTTTTGCAGCCCAGGAGGCAGCTATAGTGGGTCTATGAATGGCTCCAGTAAGGGAGTATACAGACTTCAGGCATCCCTCCACACGCTTATCTGTTGGTTCCTTCAGGGAGGTTGACAGTGGTGACAGGCAGAGTGGATGACACCATGAGGCGGGTGACATGAGAATACACCAGCGGTGGAATGTCCCCATAACTCTGCAGGTAGAGGATAGCGAGCCAAGGCCCGTTTTGGCAGAGGGAAGTTCCTCCCTAGATTAGACCAGGGTTCCTGTCTGATGTCCACAAGATGATCAGAATGGGGTAATATCTGATGTAGGTTTCTGTCTAACCAGATACTGATTCATTTGCAGTTGGTTAGACAAATTTTCCGACCAAGGCGGATAAACCATAGGGACAATATGAGGTGGCAGTGGCACCGGAGGTCCCATAGGGGGCACTATGCGTTCCACCAGAGTACCCAGTAGGTTGGTAAAAGCAGCCAAGGGTGGTTCCATTGTAGGTTCAGGAGCTGCGGACTGACTGGTAGGTGTATTACATTTAGTACACAGACCATCATATTACACTTCCCCCTCTGGTAAATCCCTGGAGCATGCTCTGCATGATACAAGAGCTTCCACTGATTTACTTCCCTTTCTTTCAGACATTATGTAAGAATGCAACAACAGTGCGACTTAGTATGATATTGCCAGACAAAGTACAATACATGCAAATAAATCCGGTATTATGTAACTGAGTACACAGTAGAATATACGTATTGGATAAATACTGGGCCGCACTATATTAGCGGACCGTGACGCACCTAGCCTCTTAGGATACAGAATATGGTCATTCCGAGGTGGTCATTCCGAGTTGTTCGCTCGTTGCCAATTTTCGCTATGCTGCGATTTGTTGCTAAATGCGCATGCGCATGGTACGCAGAGCGCATGCGCTAAGTTATTTAGTAGATTTAGTAGATTTGCTGTGTTCCTGCAGCGCTTTCCAATTGCACTGCTGATCGGTGAGTGATTGACAGGAAAGGGGCGTTTCTGGGTCGTAACTGAGCATTTTCCGTGAGTGTGCTAAAAAACGCAGGCGTGTCAGGGAAAACGCGTGAGTGTCTGGAGAAATGGGGGAGTGGCTGGCCGAACGCAGGGCGTGTTTGTGACGTCAAACCAGGAACTAAGGGGGTAATTCCAAGTTGATCGCAGCAGGAATTTTGTTAGCAGTTGGGCAAAACCATGTGCACTGCAGGGGAGGCAGATTTAACATGTGCAGAGAGAGTTAGATTTGGGTGTGGTGTCTTCAATCTGCAATCTAATTTGCAGTGTAAAAATAAAGCAGCCAGTATTTACCCTGCACAGAAATAAAATAACCCACCCAAATCTATCTCTCTCTGCACATGTTATATCTGCCCCCCCTACAGTGCACATGGTTTTGCCCAACTATTGCCCAACTATATCAGTTGTGCTCATAAGTTTACATACTCTAGCAGAATTTGTGATTTTTTTTGGCCATTTGTCAGAGAATATGAATGATAACTCACAAACTTTTCTTTCACTCATGGTTAGTGGTTCGGTGAAGCCATTTATTGTCAAACAACTGTGTTTACTCTTTTTAAATCATAATGGCAACAGAAACTACCCAAATGACCCTGATCAAAAATTTACATACCCCAGTTCTTAATACCGTGTATTGCCCACTTTAACATAAATGACAGCTTGAAGTATTTTGTGGTAGTTGTGGATGAGGCCCTTTATTTTCTCAGATGGTAAAGCTGCCCATTCTTCTTGGCAAAAAGCCTCCAGTTCCTGTAAATTCTTGGGCTGTCTTGCATGAACTGCACGTTTGAGATCTCCCCAGAGTGGTTCAATGATATTGAGGTCAGGAGACTGAGATGGCCACTCCAGAACCTTCACTTTATTCTGCTGTAGCCAATGACAGGTCGACTTGGCCTTGTGTTTTGGATCATTGTCATGTTGGAACGTCCCATGCGCAGCTTCCGGGCTGATGAGTGCAAATTTTCCTCCAGTATTTTCTGATAACATGCTGCATTCATTTTGCCATCAATTTTGACCAAGTTTCCAGTGCCTTTGTAGCTCACACATCCCCAAAACATCAGCGATCCACCTCCGTGTTTCACAGTAGGAATGGTGTACCTTTCATCATAGGCCTTGTTGACTCCTCTCCAAATGTAGCGTTCATGGTTGTGGCCAAAAAGTAAAATTTTGGTCTCATCACTCCAAATGACTTTGTTCCAGAAGTTTTGAGGCTTGTCTCTGTGCTGTTTGGAGTATTGTAAGTGGGATGCTTTGTGGCATTTGCATAGTAATGGCTTTCTTCTGGCAACTCGACCATGCAGCCCATTTTTCTTCAAATGCCTCCTTATTGTGCATCTTGAAACAACCACACCACTTTTTTTCAGAGAGTCCTGTATTTCAGCTGAAGTCATTTGTGGATTTTTCTTTCCATCCCGAACAATTTTCCTGGCAGTTGTGGCTGAAATTTTTGGTGGTCTACCTGACCGTGATTTGGTTTCCACAGAATCCCTAATTTTTCACTTCTTAATTAGAGTTTGAACACTGCTGATTAGCATTCTCAATTGCTTGGATATCTTTTTATATCCCTTTCCTGTTTTATACAGTTCAATAACCTTTTCACGCAGATCCTTTGACAATTCTTTTGCTTTCCCCATGACATGAATCAAGACACCTCAGTGCAGCACTGGATGAAAGATGCAAGGGTCTTTCAGGAGTCCAGAAACTCACTGACCTTTTATACACACACACACACACTGATTACAAGCAAACAGATCACTGGTGAGGATGGGTACCTTTAGTAGCCATTCAAACCCATTTGTGTCAACTTGTGTGCATGTTATCAGGCCAAAATCTCCAGGGTATGTAAACGTTTGATCAGGGTCATTTGGGTAGTTTCTGTTGTCATTATGATTTAAAAAGAGTAAAAACAGTTGTTTGACAATAAATGGCTTCACCCAACCACTAACCATGAGTGAAAGAAAAGTTTGTGAGTTTTCATTCATATTCTCTGACAAATGGACAGAAAATCACAAATTCTGCTAGGGTACGTAAACTTATGAGCACAACTGTATATACATAAAACACAGCGTAATCCTAGACCGGAGGTATATATCAGAATACTCGCACAATATATTCTGTAACAGGTACACTCTTTCTTAACTAACGCTGTCTGTATAAAGACATGTAGAATACTCAAGTATTTCTAAAGTCACAGCGCTGTATACAGGCGGTTTTACAAGGGAGACCTTGCCCTGCAATCCCAGAGACCAGTAGTAGCTATGCTCAGAAGATGGCGCCCAGCGTCTCTATGAAGGAATGAGAGAGAGGGTGTGAGGCAGCTCCAGGGTGGGAAATCTACGAGGAGATGGTGCCCTGGGCCGGGGGATTTGCTACAGGTCAAGCACCAATTCCCCTATGCTGGGCTTCCACCACCGGTACTACAGAGCCTTATGAAATAGGGCGTCAGTACATCCGACCTGTACTCTTACATCCCGGTGGTCTAGTGGGGTCCCTGTTCGGTGACATTGTCCAACCCAGCGCCGTGACTCATCTCCCTAGGTTGCGGACAGAATGCAATTTAATGGTGGGTCCCGCCTTTGGGACCTTCTTACCTCCACCCTGTAGCAGCCACGCGATCCAGGAGAATGGTCTGCAACTGTGTGCCTAAGCCAGAGCATCTCTGCTGCAAGTACCCAGGAACTGAGCCGCGGGAGTATACGACACTGCTTAGGAGGTGATGGAGCTGTAGCGCTGAAGTGTCACCCTGACATACAGCTATGACAGCCCAGTTGAGGAAATCTTCTTAGAAAGCTTTTTCAGGGCTGCCCGCCCTCCTGTAAGGTGACCTGCTGCTGCAGGCACCAACTCGAAACTGAGCTCTTAGTGCATGGAGGCGGGTTATAGAGGAGGCCCCAATGCATCCTGGGACAGCCTAAAGCTTTAGCCTGTTGGTGCCTCTGGATCAAGATCCACTCTACACCCCCGATGCTTCCCTGTGGAAACCAATGTATCCTGCTGCAGAAACAGTGTATAACGTAATTAAATTTCCATATACTTTAATGGCCTAAGCCTGCCAATGTGGCTTATATTCACACAGCCATTCTCTTACCTCATATGGGTGTGCACTATTTATATCATGTTACTTTACTGTTAAAGTAGATGGAAGTGGGAAACCTACAGTTTTAGTAATTCAGCCGTAAGACTGACTATATAGTTCACTTTTATTATTGTTGCTTGATGAGATGGACAGTGCTGTAGTCCTTTGCCATCAATGATCCCATGACAACTGGCAGTAAACCAGAATAATAAATAATTTTTCCTATCTTTCCGATCTCCTTTCAATATACTAATCTAAGACCACCTTCCGATCTCATTTCAATATACTAATCTAAGACCACACCTCCATACACACTTCTTGGTGATAAATCATGTAATATAATTCCTCACCGAGATTCCTGCAGTTTGCACTGTCCCTCAGTTCTTCCACTACATGCTTTGTAATGAAAAGAAAAACAATATTCATGTTAACAGTACTGATTAACAACTCTGGACAACATCTGAAATTAATGTGTAAAAATGTCTACAAGTATTCACAACATTAAGAGAGAATAATGCATGTCTCTCTTCTTAACAAAGGACATTTCTTGCCTACTTAGGTGCATTCATTTGAATCTTGTACGGTACAATGACCCTGCACAATGTGTACTGTTTAAGTTTCTTCTTTGAGGTGTGTATATAAAACAAAATACAACTGTGACTTTATTTAACAGCGTACGTGCTGTAGTTGATATGTGTGATTCCGTGCATGCAAAAATCAGTGTGGTTATTATTAATAAACGGATTGTTATCAATTCCAATTTTTTTTATTTAGCTCTTATGGGGCTCGTACATTAGGGGAGAACCAGGGCAATTCCTGGGTCGTGGTATCATCGATGTCCGGTGATCAGCAGAATGAATCACTGATCGGCAGATCACATCGTTGTTGGGGAATCGGGGCTGTAGATGATCCACAAAATAATAGTAATTTTAATGCAGACCAGAATACAGGTGCATCTCATAATACCATGTATTAGGCATAGTTGCCTACTTTTTAAGTCTCCTCTCCAGGAAAAGCCTAAAGTGGAGGCACCACTTGCCACTTTGGGGGGCAGGCCAGGCTTTCAGTCACTAGGCCCAGCCCCAAAAATGCAGTGATTTGTGTTTCGTAAATGACATTAAGCCCTGGCCCCCATAAAACTTCTTCATTCTGCCTGATTCACTAGGAAGCGGGCGGGATGCAAGAAATCTGCGGGAGAGTAGGCAAGTATGGTTTTAGGATAGAGTCGCACAGGGTATTTTAAACTATCATTATGTGTAATTGTTACAAGATTATGCCCCGTTACATATAATCCAGGACACAAATGTATAACCTGTAGGCAGGGTTGGACTGGCCCACAGGGGTACAAGGGAAACAGAACAACACAGGACAGAAAAAGATTGTCTCTTTTGTTGGCGCACTTAGAAAAGAAGAAGAGATTTTACATTTATTCTTATTATGAACATATCGTATTAAAATCTAACTTTTATTAATACTATCTTAAAAATGAGTTGCAATTGAGAAACATAAATGAGAAAAATTGTTTTGTGTATTCGTGTAAATTTAGTGAATAAATATTATAGTGTAAACAAAATAAAAACTGATTCACTGTGCCTGAATTTTATGCTTCATTTGTTTATATCATAAATTTTCAATTAGAGAGCAATGGATGTAGTACACTAACTGTATGTAGGGTTGGGTAACATGGACTTCTCACATAGGTGGCAAGAAAAGGTGGTATCTAGGGTCCTGATACCGTGAATAATGTGAAAATAATAAATGTTTTCAAAGGACACACTAGGAAAACCCTGCAACCATCATTAGTTCCCTTATTTATTACAAATGTTGCCACTGGTATTGTGGCTATCTGAGCCAGTTGCTGTTAATTACTACAAACGGCTACTGGTATTCCCCGTATCCAGATTCCCCATGAATACTACGATAGCTGTTATATCTGGAATGCGGTCTGGGCACGTAATAGCTATATTGCCTGTCCCCTAATATTATTTAGCAGTCCATACAGGTATAAACGAAGGTTATGGATAGTTCCCTATCTCACCATACAATGTAAATTTACTTTACTTATTGATTGCCACTGCACTCATGTTCATTAACTGGTGGATCCCAAATACATAACCTCCAGAATTGCGAGCTCCGTATCTATTAGAAGCCACAGTGGTAATAGATTTGCAATGTGGACCTATTAGTTTTGCTAAAGGGGCACCTCGGATTGCTATATTAATTTAGTACGTGTGACTTCACTATAGCAATTTGCACAGCCCTAATCAGTGGATATAATTATACTACAGGTCTATGTATGCCGTTAATTAGGAATCAACACATGACATGCCCCGTGTGTATAACAGATGTTTAAATTAAATTAAAACATATCCATAGATTTGTAATGTGGACCTGTTAATTTTGCTGGAGGGGCACCCCGGATTGCTATATTAGTCTGATATGTGTGACTTTATTATAGCCACTTACACATCCCTGACCAATAGATATAATTATATTACGGGTCTGTACATGCCGTTAATTAAGGATCAGCGCATAACATGCCCCGTGTGTACAGCAAGTGTTTAAACTAATTCATATCCATATCCATATCATGCCGTGCCCTAATGATGTTAATAGGTTAAATTGAAACCCTCTTGCACGTGTCTCAATCTTAGTATATGAATACTAATTGGTGTTAGCGAGTGGGGTATGCTAATAAGCACAAGAAGAACGATTCGTGTCACACAAATATAACTGGGTGCAAATCCTAAGGGTTGCCTGTAATCCGCTACCCCTTGTTCACATTGAGTATCTGAGAGTAATTGATCCTCATCACTAGCTATATATCACATCTATGTAATGGCTGCACTGCACTGTGTAATGCCTAAACTGTTACTGCATTTATATACTCCCTACATAACATTAAATCCTACTATTGACATCCATCTCTAATCTCTCATCTATCCTTTTTCTATTTATTCGAGCATTTTTTCACTGCACTGTGATCAGTATGAGCGGGCTTGTCAGCACCGCTCTGAAATGCCGACGTGCACGTTTCGCAATTGCTTTAACCAGGCAAACCCGATTGCCCATTCCAGAATGTTTTTAACAGAACGGCCCACCAATCCCGCATCCACCAGGATTGTAATCAAATGAGGAATGCGGTCCATTGTAATCTAAGACGGCCAGCAGACCATGTGGTGGGAATTAAGATCAGGGATTGGTGGGACGTTCTCATACTGATCACAGTGCAGTGAAAAAATGCTCGAATAAATAGAAAAAGGATAGATCTGTGATTGCTGGCCACACTACACTGGAGACATGGGCTCCTACCATTACATCCCCCTGGTCGGTCTTTTATGCCCCCGGTCCAACATTGTCTGTAGGCCAGGCCCCCAAATAGTGAATCAGAATCTGTTTTATTTTTTTTTAGATATCCTCCATATTGGGAACTGTTTATTTTAAATTCATAGAACCATGGGGTCTCTGGTTAAAAAAAAGGTTGGACACCACTGCCCTAGCTGACACTTCTTATCTGGTTATCCACCTGATTGATGAGATGTACCCTTAAAGTCAGGTCAGAAACAGTGTGTGCAACTTACCAATAACACTACGTTTATATATTATATTGTGTAGACCAGTGTTTCCTAAACTTGGTCCTCAGGACTCCAAACAGTTCACATCTTCAAGGTCACCTAGCAGGTATACAGGAGTATTCATTACTCACTGATACATTTCAAAAGATCCACAAGTGGAACTATTTATTTCACTCGTGATTCTGTAAGGAGACCTGGAAAACATGAACTGTGTGGGGATATGAGTACCAAGTTTGAGAAGCTGTGGTGTAGACCAAAAAAATAATGTTCTGGTTAGTAACTATTAAACTGAGGCCCTTTGGGTCACCATAGAAACCGGGGAGAAGGACATTATTCGCATTGGGGTGATCTATAGACCACCAGGCCAGGGGCAGGATTTGGACAGGAACCTATTGTTGGACATCACTAAAATGTCTTTAAAGGGAGAAGTCATAATCATGGGAGACTTTAATTTACCTGATGCAAATTGGGAGGGGTCTTTTGCAAGTTCAGCTACAAGTGGCAAATTTCTACATTCCTTACAAGATATTTCTTAGAGTCTACTCTAGATCTATAGACCAGGACTGTAACCAGAGAATCCGGCGAGCCAAAATGGACATAGTAGAAGCCTTGGACACCAGAATACCAGCATCAGAAGCCGCCTCCTTAATGTAATGAGAAGCTGTGACAATATACGAAAACCATTGTCTAGCATGATCAGAAGCGTTGGAAGGCAGCTCAGCTTACAACTCCTGAGCCCACGCTTCAATAGCCTCTGCAGCCCAAGTCGCTGCAATGGTGGGCCGATGCACAGCACCTGCTAAGGTGTAAATCACATTTAAACAACCCTCCACACACTTATCCGTCGGTTCTTTCAGAGACGTGATGGTAGTAACAGGCAGAGCTGAGGATACCACCAGCCACGCCACTTGCGAATCCACTGGCGGGGGTGTCTCCCAATTTTTACTTAGCTCTGCCGCGAGGGGATAGCGAGCCAGCATCTTCTTGTGAGGTGTGAATTTCTTTCCTGGATTTTCCCAGGATTCCTGACGTATGTTAACTAAATGGTCAGAGTGAGGTAAAACTTGTTTAACCACTTTCTGACGTTTAAATCTGTCCGGTTTCTTAGGGGCAGTATCAGGCTCTGGGTCATCAGTAATTTGAAGAATTATCATGATAGCCTCCAATAAGTCAGGAACATCCACCTGTTAAACAGATTCCCCATCAGAATTATCAGTATCAGTGTCTGTGGTAAGTATATATGCCATCCTCATCAGATGAGGTGTCTGGGACGATGGTGGATTGTGAGGAAGTAATAGCCTGCTTAGAGGACCCCTTGGTCTTAGGCATGCGAGGGTGAGATTTCTGTTTAGTCAGTGACTGGTTCAATTGCTGTAACTGAGTAGACAGTTGATCTGCCCATGGCAGATAAACCGCAGGGACCATAAGTGGTTGCACCGGCACTGGAGGTCCCAATAGGGGGCGTAAGTCTAGTTACCAGCGTATTCAATAACGTGGAGAAAGTAGCCCAAGGTGGGTCATTATGCACCCCCGTAGCTACGGTCCCACTGGGGGGTAGGGAACCCCCAGAACCTGAACCCTCTGCTGCAATGTTTTCCTCTAATGTGTCTGCAGCGTCACCACCAAGCAATGTGGGATCAGCCCCAGTTCCGTCGCCTCTTGTAGCTGACATGTCTGAAAGCTCAAATCAAGGCAACCCAGTACAATGGGGGTCATTCCGAGTTGATCGTAGCTGTGCTAAATTTAGCACAGCTACGATCGTAAACTCAGACATGCGGGGGGGACGCCCAGCACAGGGCTAGTCCGCCCCGCATGTCGGTGCCGCCCCCCCCCCCCCCCCGCACAAATACAAAAGCATCGCACAGAGGCGATGCCTTTGTATCTGTGGAGTAACTTCCGGCCAGCGCAGCTCCTGTGGCTGGCCGGGAGTTGTGTGTCGCTGCCGCTGGCTGAAGCGGCTGCGTGAGACGTCACGCAGCCGCCCCGCCACACCCCCCCAATGGTCCGGCCACACCTGCGTTGGCCGGACCACTCCAACTAAACGGCGGCTTAACGCCACCGTTCAGCCCCCTCCCGCCCAGCGACCGCCTCTGTCTCAGAGGCGATTGCTGGGCACCGACGACTGCCATGCACCGTATATCTTGTGAAACACCTAGATTAAGTAATAATCCTGACGCACTTAGCCCCCTCAGGTTAAAGAATATAGGGATAGCAATCTGAGTGAGATACACAAAATGTAGGTCACACAGCAGCTATATGCACACACACATAGTCACATTGTACAATGCAGAAATTATGACATGCAATAAAACTGCACTGGACTAGCAATACAGAGTAATACTAAGTATAGCTATACACTCAATAGATATAACAATGCACAGTAAAAACTGGATGCATATCCCAGGGTACTTGTACTAAATAACCCTGACTAAATGCACTTTTTCTTAACTAACACTGTCAACAGACATGTAGAATACTTAAGTGTCCTGTAAAATGCACAGCGCTGACATGCAGGCGCTTTACAGAGAAGGATTTGCCCAAACAGTCCCAGGATCAGCTCAGCTTGACCTAATGGCGCCCAAACGCTGACAGGGAGTGAAGGAGAGAGAGAAATGCAGCTCCAGGGCGGGAACATTTACTCTAAATGGCGCCCTGGGTCTGGGGGAGGGGCTACAGGTCAGAGCCTTATCCCCTTGCTGGACTTCACCACCGGGTACTGTGGGTCTTAGTAAACGGATTTTTGAGAGAATCCGACCTGTGCCCTTGCCTTGGTGGTCTATTGGGCTCTCTGTACTACCACAGTGTCCACGCCAGCGCGGGCGGGCGCCTCCCAACGGCCGCGCCGGATCGCGGTTTACAGCGAGTCCCGCCTGGGGGACCCACTTACTTCCTCCCTGAATGTGGCCACGCGATCCTGGAGAGCTGCGGTGGTGTGTGTGCCTGACTGAAGAAAACCGGAGCCTCCGCTGTAAGTACCCGGCAACCAGGGCGCGGAAGAATAAAGCACCGCTGGGGGAGGTGATGGAGCTGCAGCAGGAGATGTCTAACTGAAGTCTTAATTTTTCACTTAAAAAGCTCTTCTGAGGGCTGCTGGAGCAGCCCATCTGTTGTATGCCTGCACTGCATGGCACCAACTGCAAAACTGAGCTCCTGTGCACGGAGACGGGGTTATAGAGGAGGCGGCGCTATGCAGTCTGGGAACAGTCAAAGCTTTTAGCCTGTTGGTGCCTCAGATCAAGATCCTACTCTACACCCCAATGTCATTCCCTGTGGAACCCAGTGTACCCCGCAGCAGAAAGAACAATCTAATTTATTACTATTATTTACTAATACCTCCACACGTAACGAGCCCAGGTTTGCTTGTTGTCCTTAGGAAGAGGGGACCCCATTCATTTATTCATTTGTTTGATGGGATCCCCACTTCCCCAGGGATTCCAGCCCTTGGCTGACCAGTCTGGGGCTGATTTGATATTACGGCAGGGGGACTCCACGCTACGTGTCTCCCTGCTATACTGTCACTAGCCTGACTGGCTTGTCAAAAAAATGGGGGAACCCCACACCATTTGTTTCTTTGTTTCAATAGCAGCCTAGGCTAAGAGGCCTGGGGCTGGTTGTCATTAAGTGGGGGACCCCACTCAGTTTAAAACCCCCCCACTATTTTACATGTTTTTATAATGTACAGTATAGCCTGTGCGATGCTTTAAATCCGCCACAGATTGCTGGTGGATTCTAAATGGCTTTGCAATTGGCCTTGTGGTGGGATAGGGGCTTTGAATCCGGATTTTAAATGACAGTCAAAACTAATGCATATGAAATACTGTTACTTTAAACACTAAACCGCCGTAGATACCCGTCAGATATGAAGAGACAGCAAAAGCGGTGCTTAGTAATGTACCTCACTGAATTTATTCAACTTTCAGCTACCATCAATATCTATGTCAGCGACATATTTCTTAAGAAAGCACTGGAAAAATTGCGCTAGCTTCTTCAATCCAGAGATACCGCACATATGCAGTAGACTCTAGCACAGTGCCAAATTCTTCAGTGTATGTTCCAGCCCAATGTCATCCAGGGAGGAGGGGATCTATGGACATCTGCATGTTGGCCTCCTCCAGTCTTAAAAAACCCATGGTACTTTTTTAACATACTGTTTAATAAGATCCAGAATGAAGAGGAAACACATACAGTATACTGTAGTTCTATGCTTAATTTTGAATTAATCTGTTCTGAGGGAAACATACTGTAACATTCTCATTTGACATTAGGATTTGAGCTGCAAAATGTTACTTTATATACACCTCTACGAGGAGTCTATTTACTAAGCCTTGGATAGAGATAAAGTGGAAGGAGATAAAGTACCAGCCAATCAACTCCTAACTGCCATGTTACAGACTGTGGGGTCTATTTACTAAGCCTTGGATGGAGATAAATCCAACGGAGATACAGCACCAGCCAATTGGCTCCTAACTGCCATGTCACAGGCTGGGTTTGAAAAATGACAGTTAGGAGCCGATTGGCTGGTACTTTATCTCCGTTGGATTTATCTCCATCCAAGGCTTAGTAAATAGACCCCATATGTTTGAAAAATGACAGTTAGTAGCTGATTGGTTGGGACTTTATCTCTCTCCAATGCTTAGTAAATAGACCCTTGAGTGTTAACAGTTAAAAAAGCTAGCAAAAAATATTTTTATATATAGACACACACTTGCTCTGTATGGGGACATACCTGATTGGTTTTTTCACTGATCTTCCCAGAGCAACTCTCTGTTGGAATAAATGTGAATGATGCAAGTTATATCATATCAAGGGCACTTTACTTTGTGTATATGATTAAAACAAATGAAAAAAAATTACACACACACACACACTCACCACATTTGTGAATTCTACTGGGACTAATGCATAACTTCCAACCGTCTGAATTTTGGAGGACAGTCTCGCTTTGCAGGCACTTTCCCACTGTCCCACCTGCAGACCGCAGTGTCCTGTGGGTGGGTCGAGGTAGGTTGTCTCACACTCACCCACTGCCCTGCTTAGCAGAACAAGCAGTGCATAGATGCCATGTGCATGCATGCGGCATCTATTCAGTGGAGGACTTGGAAGGAATTGCTAGTGCCGTTCATAAAATCTGTCCACATTAAAGTTGCACTGCTGTCTAGGACAATGTGGTAGTGTAGGTAGGGTCTACCATGGTGCTCTGATGGTACAGAGGAAGAGCAGTCATATGAAACGGAGCATACACAACTACCAGTGAAACAAAGCTAACGCATCACCATTTGTGATTAAAGGAGTGTAACTGGGCTGTAATGAAGTGTTCTTATTTAGAGAGGGCATGCCTATTGAACTGAAGGCTATGCAGTTTTGTCTCTTTTGCCCCTGGTCAGGGCTAGACAGGCCATCTGGCACTACTAGCAAATGCCAGAAGGCCTGATGGGCTGGTCCGGCCTAAAAGCCTTGCCCGAACAGCTCCGCCTCCTGACGCTCTGCTCAGCTGGCCGGTATACAGAGAGACAGGGGAGTGTCGTGAGGCCAGGCCTCCATGACTAGTGCACGCCCATGTGAGATGTGATCAAGCCTACTTGTTATGTGCCCAGACTGAAACTCCAGGGCTGTTTTAGTCCATTCCCTTTGTATAAGGCTGGTGCAAATGCACATTGATAATGATGGTAGCTATGGCACCAAGAATAAAGACAGTGGTGACCTGGCTGTAGAAATGCATACACCTCTGCAATACAGGTGAATATGCACATTAAGCACATTATGCGCATTAAGTTCTAGGCATGTGGAACGATTACAGATTACTTACTGTATGTTTAATTCTGCATAATTCCTATGATGATTTCGCAATCACACCGGATGTGAACCCATCTTTCTCGTAAGCAGTGTAGGTTAGCTCACCAAGGGTGCTCAGGCTAATGTGCTCTCCAGCTGTCACTAGGAACCTCCAGCCCCAGACTGGCACATCCATACAGGATGTAATATCGTATACAGTGCACGCGCCTAGTATGGCAAGTGGTGAAATAATGACAGTGGTGTCTGTTGCCCCAGGACCAGAGGAACAGGTCGATATGTTGCAGGCGGATTATGGGAGATGTTTTAGACATCCTCTTTAAGATAACACTTCTGTATCTACTTTTGTTAGTACAATTCCTAAGTGTACTCTTGAGTTTATTATCACAATGTGCCCTGATGTGTCATTCAATATTCTTCAGGATGGGATTGTCAATTGTGCAAAACAATAGTGAGGTTTAAAAACATGAAGATTAATATGTTTTTACCTATTCCGAGTTCTCACAAAGAATAAATACTTTACAAATGTTCTTGATATTTTTAGGTGTGTATTAGAACTTTCTTGTAATGTATTCTGCAACAACGCTATGTTAATAGGCGAATGTATTATCCTGTCCCTTTTCTCATCGCTCATCACAGCAATGTAAAATGTCTTAGCACTAACATGTATTAAAAAGAGAGTCACCATAGAGGTGGTACAAGAACTCATTCTTCTGGCAATCTCTGCCTTGCCTCTATTGTTGTATCAGCCTAGTGCTGATGTGATACATAACTGTACCCAGCGGGCACATTCTGGACTGTGGGCACATGCATGAAAACATCATGAGGTAGCGACAGGACATCCTTAGATGACACTATGTGCTAATGGGCAAGCAACAAAGATAAGATTGATGGTAGACTTACCATAATTAAATCTCTTTCTGTGAGGTACACTGGATTCCACAGGGAATACATCAGGGTGTAGAGTTGGATCTTGATCCAGGGCACTAACAGGCTAAAGCTTTGATTGTTCCCAGGATGCACTGCACCGCCTCTTCTATAACCCTGCCTCTGGGCACTGGAGCTCAGTTTCCTTAACCAGTCCAATGCAGTAGCAGGTTTAAGAGACTGCATATGTTAGTCAAATAGAACCACATTCTCACGACAGGAGAAGGGACCAGCGGCTAATGCCATACAAAACCAAAGAAGCTAAGTGCGTCAGGGTGGGTGCCCTGTGGAATCCAGTGTACCTCGCAGAAAGAGATTTAACTATGGTAAGTCTACCATAAATATCCTTTTCTGCAGCGGGGTACACTGGGATTCCACAGGGAATAACATCGGGGATGTCCTAAAGCAGTTCCTCATGGGAGGGGATGTACCGTAGCGGGCACAAGAACCCAGCGTCCAAAAGAAGCATCCTGGGAAGCAGAATGAATGTGTTCACGGAGGACCATGTAGCCGCCTTGCACAATTGTTCAGCGGACGCGTCATGGCGGGCCGCCCAAGAAGGTCCAACCGAGTAGAATGGGCTTTGATAACAGCAGGAGCTGGAAGACCAGCCTGCGCATAAGCTTGTGCAATCACCATTCTAATCCATCTGGCCAAGGTTTGCTTATTCGCAGGCCAGCCACGCTTGTGAAAACCAAAAAGAACACAAAGGTTATCTGACCTCCGTATAGAAGCAGTCCTCTGCACGTAGATACGGAGAGCCCGTATCACATCCAAAGACCGTTCTTTGGAAGACAAACCAGAAGAGGTAAAAGCTAGAACCACAATCTCTTGGTTAAGATGGAAAGAAGATACTACTTTAGGTAGATAACCGGGGCGAGTTCCAAGAACTGCCCGGTCACGGGGAAAAATCAAAAAGGGTGGACGACAGGACAAAGCGCGTAAGTCCGACGCCCTCCTAGCAGAGGCAATAGCCGGCAGAAACACGACCTTAAGCGTAAGGCACTTAAGGTCCACAGACTCAAGAGGTTCAAATGGAGACTCTTGTAGGGCATTTAAGGCAACAACAGATCCCATGGAGCCACAGGAGGGACATAGGGAGGCTGAATCCATAAAACACCCTGAGTGAAAGTATGAAAAGTCAGGAATAGACGCAATTTTCCTCTGAAACCACACCTGCAAGGCAGATATATGAGCCTTGAGGGAGTCCAGACAAATGCCTAAATCTAGGCCTTGTTGCAGAATAGCCAAAAGTCTGGAAGTTCTGAACGAATAGGCATCATAATTCTTAGCAGCACACCATGGGGGTCATTCCGAGTTGTTCGCTCGTTATTTTTTTCTCGCAACGGAGCGATTAGTCGCTAATGCGCATGCGCAATGTCCGCAGTGCGACTGCGCCAAGTAAATTTGCTATGCAGTTAGGAATTTTACTCACGGCATTACGAGGTTTTTTCTTCGTTCTGGTGATCGTAATGTGATTGACAGGAAGTGGGTGTTTCTGGGCGGAAACTGGCCGTTTTATGGGAGTGTGTGAAAAAACGCTACCGTTTCTGGGAAAAACGCGGGAGTGGCTGGAGAAACGGAGGAGTGTCTGAGCAAACGCTGGGTGTGTTTGTGACGTCAAACCAGGAACGACAAGCACTGAACTGATCGCACTGGAAGAGTAAGTCTCGAGCTACTCAGAAACTGCACAGAGAAGTCTTTTCGCAATATTGCGAATCTTTCGTTCGCAATTTTGATAAGCTAAGATTCACTCCCAGTAGGTGGCGGCTTGGCGTGTGCAAAGCTGCTAAAAGCAGCTTGCGAGCGAACAACTCGGAATGAGGGCCAATGTGAAGTAAGAGTTCCAGACCCTGTAATAAATCCATGCAGATGGTTTGCGGGCCTTCAACATAGTTTGAATAACCACCTCAGGGAATCCTTTGGCCCTCAGGAGTCAAGTTTCAAGAGCCACGCCGTCAAAGCCAGTCTTGCCAGGTCCGGATAGACACAAGGGCCCTGAACGAGGAGGTCTGGGCGTTGAGGAAGTAGAAGAGGACGCTCTATCGATAGACCTTGGAGGCCTGAGAACCAATGCCGTCTGGGCCACGCTGGAGCGACTAGAAGTAGTATTCCTCTTTCTTGCTTGAACTTCCATAGTACCCTGAGCAGGAGTGGCACTGGAGGGAACACGTATGGCAGCCGAAAGTTCCATGGAATTGCCAGTGTGTCCACAAGCGCTGCTTGAGGATCCCTTGTCCTTGATCCGAAGACCGGAACCTTGTGATTGTGTTGAGACGCCATCAGGTCTACATCTGGTAGGCCCCACTTGTTCACTAGGAGTTGAAAGACTTCCGGATGAAGACTCCACTCTCCGGCATGAACGTCCTGACGACTGAGGAAATCCGCTTCCCAGTTGAGGACTCCGGGAATGAACACTGCCGATATTGCTGGCAGATGGCGTTCCGCCAAACGGAGGATTTTTGATACTTCCAACATTGCCATGCGGCTTCGAGTGCCGCCTCGATGATTTATGTACGCCACTGTGGAGAGAGTGTTGCTCCAACACCGCGCCCCTCCGTTGTCAGGAGGACCCAGTTGGAGATCCAGAAGGGACAGCCCCTGCTCAATTGTTGGTCATGTAGCCACCAGCTCAGTGACAGACGAACCTCCGGAGTCAAGGAGATCATGTGAGACCTGATCCGATGGGGTAGGCCGTCCCACTTGGAAAGGATTCACCTCTGCAGAGGGCGGGAATGAAATTGAGCATACTCTACCACGTCGAAAGTTGACACCACGAGGCCTAGTACTTGCATCGCCGAATGTATCGGCACTCTTGGGCAAGAGAGGAAGTATCTGATCCTGTCCTGAAGCTTCAGTACTTTCTCTGGAGACAGGAACAAAGTCTAGCTGTGTGTGTCCAGCAGTGCCCCCAGGTGCACCATGCTCCGAGCAGGGACCAGCGAGGACTTTTTCTAGTTGATGAGCAACCTGTGGGTCTGTAGGAATTGGACCGTCAGTTCCAGATGACTGAGGAGGACATCTTGGGAGTTCACCAGGATCAGCAAGTCGTCCAGATACGGTAGGATCCTGATTCCCTGACGGTGGAGAAGGGCCGTCATCACGACCATGACCTTGGTGAAGATCCGAGGGGCCGTGGCCAGTCCAAATGGCAGAGCCTGGAACTGATAATGGAGGTTGCCAATAGCAAACCGCAGATATTGTTGATGCGACATGGCAATAGGTATATGCAGGTAAGCATCCTGTATGTCCAGGGATACCATATAGTCTTCGGGTTCCATGGCCAGTACAATAGAGTGAAGAGTTTCCATACGGAATTTGGACACTCTCACAAATTTGTTCAATGCTTTGAGGTTGAGTATAGGCCGGAAGGACCCATTTGGCTTCGGAACTAGAAACAGGGTCAAATAGTATCCCTGCCTCTCTGGGACAGAGGTACCGGCACTACCACTCCTGTGTCCAGGAGGGATTGCACAACCAAGTGTAGAACTTGCGCTTTCAACGGATCCAAAGGGATAGCCGTCGAGTAGAACTGGCGAGGGGGACGTCTCTTGAAAGAGATTGCGTACATGTGAGAGACAACTTCTCGCACCAAGGCGTCCGAAGTGGTCTTTAACCAGGCCTGGGTGAAATGCAGAAGTCGGCCTCCCACCTTGGGGTCCCCCAGGGGGAGGCCCGCCCCGTCATGCAGCAGGCTTGTCTTGTTTAGAAGCAGGCTGACGGGCGGCCCAGGATTGTTTAGGTTTGGGCTTAGTGGATTTGGAAGTACGAGCCTGTCTTGGATACGCCTGACCCTTTGCCTTCCCTGGAGGTCGAAAGGAATGAAAAGTGGTACTCTTTGCCTTCGGTGCATAAGGATTAGTACTTGGGAGAAACACAGTCTTAGCAGTTGCCAAGTCAGTCACAATCTTATTCAGATCCTCCCCAAAAAGGATTTCTCCCTTAAAAGGGAGCACCTCCAAGGTCTTTTTGGAGTCTAGGTCCACCTTCCAGGACCTCAACCACAGAATTCGGCGAGCCAGTATAGACGTAGTAGACGCCTTGGCCGCCATTACACCTGCCTCAGAGGCCGCCTCCTGAATATAGTGGGAGGCTTTGGTAATATGAGACAGATATTGTCTGGCAGTGTCAGAAATATCCTGAGGCAGCTCATCCTCAATTGCATGAACCCATGCTTCAATTCCTTTCGCGGCCCAGGAGGTCGCTATAGTAGGTCTATGTACAGCACCGGTAAGAGAGTAAATAGACTTCAGGCATCCCTCCACACGCTTATCGGTCGGTTCCTTCAGTGAGGTGACAGGCAGAGTAGATGACACCACAAGACGGGTGAAATGAGAGTCCACCGGCGGTGCAGTTTCCCACTTGTTACTCAATTCCACAGGGATAGGATAACGATCTATCATCTTTTTAGACAGGGAAAATTTATTTCCTGGAGACGACCAGGATTCCTGACGTATTTCAATTAAATGGTCAGAATGTGGTAAGACTACTTTAGTAACCTTCTGACGTTGAACTTATCAGGTTTCTTAGACTCAGTAGTGGGATCGATCTCATCATCAGGAGAATATGCTTAATAGCCTCCACTAGGTCAGGAACATCAACCTGGGTTGTAGATTCCTCATCAGAAGCGACTGTATCAGTGTCTGACGGATCAGTATATTCCCCATCCTCATCAGAAGAATTATCCAAAATATTAGTGGATTGTGAGGAAGAAATGGCCCGCTTAGATCACCCCTTGAACCCAGAGGTGCGTGGGGTAGACTTTTGTCTAACCAAAGACTGATTTATTTGTTGTAACTGGGTAGACAGTGTCCGCACAGGGCGGATTAACTACAGGGACAATATGTGGCTGCAATGGCACAGGAGGCCACACAGGGGGCATAAGACGTGTCACAAGCACATTCAGCATACTTGAGAACGCTGTCCAAGGTGGTTCCTGATTGGCCACAGGTGCCGCAAGCTGACTGGGAGATGTATGGCACCCAGTGCCTGAACCATCAGCTAAAACTTTCCCCTCAGGTAAATCCTTGGTGGCAGCACTGCATGATGCAGAAGCGTCCGCGGATTTCCCGCCCTGTGTGGTAGACATTAAAGGGAATGTAGCCTTAGAGCGTAATAGTACAGTATAGCCAGACAAACACAATACCTGCAAATAACCCCCTGATTTATGTGACAGTAAATACAGGGCACAAACAGAGGTTTAAAGCGGTATGAGGTGACTGAAATACACAGTAAAAAACCCCAAACAGTATATACTGTGTAGCACTATATATATATATATATATATATACACTGCTCAAAAAAATAAAAGGAACACTAATATAACACATCCTAGATCTGAATGAATTAAATATACTTATTAAATACTTTGTTCTTTACATAGTTGAATGTGCTGACAACAAAATCACACAAAAATGATCAATGGAAATCAAATGTATTAATCCATGGAGGTCTGGATTTGGAGTCACACTCAAAATTAAAGTGGAAAAACACACTACAGGCTGATCCAACTTTGATGTAATGTCCTTAAAACAAGTCAAAATGAGGCTCAGTAGTATGTGTGGCCTCCATGTGCCTGTATGACCTCCATACAACGCCTGGGCATACTCCTGATGAGGTGGCGGATGGTCTCCTGAGGGATCTCCTCCCAGACCTGGACTAAAGCATCCACCAACTCCTGGACAGTCTGTGGTGGCGTTGGTGGATGGAGAGAGACATGATGTCCCAGATGTGCTCAATTGGATTCAGGTCTGGGGAACAGGCGGGCCAGTCCATAGCATCAATGCCTTCGTCTTGCAGGAACTGCTGACACACTCCAGTCTAGCATTGTCTTGCATTAGGAGGCACCCAGGGCCAACCGCACCAGCATATGGTCTCACAAGGGGTCTGAGGGTCTCTTCTCGGTACCTAATGGCAGTCAGGCTACCACTGGCGAGCACATGGAGGGCTATGCGGCCCCCCAAAGAAATGCCACCCCACACCATTACTGACCCACTGCCAAACCGGTCATGCTGGAGGATGTTGCAGGCAGCAGAACGTTCTCATTGGCGTCTCCAGACTCTGTCACATCTGTCACATGTGCTCAGTGAGAACCTGATTTCATCTGTGAAGAGCACAGGGCGCCAGTGGCGAATTTGCCAATCTTGGTGTTCTCTGGCAAATGCCAAACGTCCTGCATGGTGTTGGGCCCTCATACCACCCTCATGGAGTCTGTTTCTGATCGTTTGAGTAGACACATGCACATTTGTGGCTTGCTGGAGGTCATTTTGCAGGGCTCTGGCAGTGCTCCTCCTGTTCCTCCTTGCACAAAGGCGGAGGTAGCAGTCCTGCTGCTGGGTTGTTGCCCTCCTACGACCTCCTCCACGTCTCCTGATGTACTGGCCTGTCTCCTGGTAACGCCTCCATGCTCTGGACATTACGCTGACAGACACAGCAAACCTTCTTGCCACAGCTCGCATTGATTTGCCATCCTGGATGAGCTGCACTACCTGAGCCACTTGTGTGGGTTGTAGACTTTATCTCATGCTACCACTAGAGTGAAAGCACCGCCAGCTTTCAAAAGTGACCAAAACATCAGCCAGAAAGCATAGGAGCTGAGAAGTGGTCTGCGGTCACCACCTGCAGAACCACTCCCTTATTGGGGGTGTCTTGCTAATTGCCTATAATTTCCACCTGTTGTCTATTCCATTTGCACAACAGCATGTGAAATTGATTGTCAATCAGTGTTGCTTCCTAAGTGGACCGTTTGATTTCACAGAAGTGTGATTGACTTGGAGTTACATTATGTTGTTTAAGTGTTCCCTTTATTTTTTTGAGCAGTGTATATATATATATATATATATACACACATATGAGACCCTGCCGCACCTAGCCCCCCAGGGTGCAGAATATAGTGATAGCAAGACGTGTGATACTCTAAAATGAAATCCACACAGCACCTGCAGGCACACTCAGTCACAGGTACAATGCAGAAGTTATTATAGATAAACAATAAAACTGCACTGGACTAGTAACACTATATATAGGTAATAAGATTTTACTTACCGGTAAATCTATTTCTCGTAGTCCGTAGTGGATGCTGGGGACTCCGTAAGGACCATGGGGAATAGACGGGCTCTGCAGGAGACATGGGCACTTTAAGAAAGAATTTAGATTCTGTTGTGCTCTGGCTCCTCCCTCTATGTCCCTCCTCCAGACCTCAGTTAGAGAAACTGTGCCCGGAAGAGTACAAGGAAAGGATTTTGGGAATCCAGGGTAAGACTCATACCAGCCACACCAATCACACCGTATAACTTGTGATAACTTTAACCAGTTAACAGTATGAACAATCACAGAGCATCAGATTAACCATGATGCAACTATAACATAACCCTTATTTAAGCAATAACTATATACAAGCATTGCAGAAGAAGTCCGCACTTGGGACGGGCGCCCAGCATCCACTACGGACTACGAGAAATAGATTTACCGGTAAGTAAAATCTTATTTTCTCTAACGTCCTAGTGGATGCTGGGGACTCCGTAAGGACCATGGGGATTATACCAAAGCTCCCAAACGGGCGGGAGAGTGCGGATGACTCTGCAGCACCGAATGAGCAAACACAAGGTCCTCCTCAGCCAGGGTATCAAACTTGTAGAACTTTGCAAAGGTGTTTGAACCTGACCAAGTAGCCGCTCGGCAAAGCTGTAATGCCGAGACCCCTCGGGCAGCCGCTCAAGAAGAGCCCACCTTCCTTGTGGAATGGGCCTTAACTGATTTAGGCAGCGGCAACCCAGCCGCAGAATGAGCCTGCTGAATCGTGTTACAGATCCAGCGAGCAATAGTTTGCTTTGAAGCAGGCGCCCCAAGCTTGTTGGAAGCATACAGGATAAACAACAATTCTGTTTTCCTGACCTTAGCCGTTCTGGCTACATAAACCTTCAAAGCCCTGACCACATCCAATGACTCGGAATCCTCCAAGTCAGTAGTAGCCACAGGCACCACAATAGAAATAGAAAATAGAAAATAGTTTATATGAAAGGATGAAACCACTTTCGGCAGAAATTGTGGGCGGGTCCGCAATTCTGCTCTATCCGCATGGAAAACCAGATAAGGGCTTTTATGTGACAAAGCCGCCAATTCTGACACACGCCTAGCCGAAGCCAAGGCTAATAGCATGACCACCTTCCACGTGAGATATTTCAATTCCACCGTTTTGAGTGGTTCAAACCAGTGTGGTTTCAGGAAACTCACACCACGTTAAGATCCCAAGGTGCCACTGGAGGCACAAAAGGGGGCTGAATATGCAGCACTCCCATTACAAATGTCTGAACTTCAGGCAGAGAAGCCAGTTCTTTTTGAAAGAAAATGGATAAGGCCGAAATCTGAACCTTAATGGAACCCAATTTAAGGCCCCAAGTCACTCCCGACTGTAGGAAGTGAAGGAAACGGTCCAGCTGGAATTCCTCCGTAGGGGCATTCCTGGCCTCACACCAAGCCACATATTTTCGCCATATACGGTGATAATGTTGAGCCATCACATCCTTCCTAGCCTTTATCAGCGTAGGAATAACTTCATCCGGAATGCCTTTTTCTGCTAGGATCCGGCGTTCAACCGCCATGCCGTCAAACGCAGCCGCGGTAAGTCTTGTAACAGACAGGACCCCTGTTGTAACAAGTCCTGTCTTCGAGGCAGAGGCCACGGGTCCTCTGTGAGCATTTCTTGCAGATCTGGATACCAAGTCCTTCTTGGCCGATCCGGAACAATGAGTATTGTTCTCACTCCTCTCTTTCTTATGATTCTCAGCACCTTGGGTATGAGAGGAAGAGGAGGAAACACATAGACCGACTGGAACACCCACGGTGTCACCAGTGCGTCCACAGCTATCGCCTGAGGGTCTCTTGACCTGGCGCAATATCTCTGTAGCTTTTTGTTGAGGCGGGATGCCATCATGTCCACCTGTGGCAGTTCCCACCGACTTGCAATCTGGGTGAAGACTTCTTGATGAAGTCCCCACTCTCCCGGGTGGAGGTCGTGCCTGCTGAGGAAGTCTGCTTCCCAGTTGTCCACTCCCGGAATGAACACTGCTGACAGTGCGCTTATGTGATTCTCCGCCCAGCAAAGAATTCTGGTGGCTTCTACCATCGCCACCCTGCTCCTTGTGCCGCCTTGGCGGTTTACATGAGCCACTGCGGTGATGTTGTCTGACTGAATCAGAACCGGTTGGTCGCGAAGCAGGGACTCCGCTTGACGTAGGGCGTTGTATATGGCCCTTAGTTCCAGGATGTTGATGTGAAGGCAAGTCTCTTGACTTGACCACAGCCCTTGGAAATTTCTTCCCTGTGTGACTGCCCCCCACCCTCGGAGGCTTGCATCGGTGGTCACCAGGACCCAGTCCTGAATGCCGAATCTGCGACCTTCGAGAAGGTGAGCACTCTGCAGCCACCACAGGAGAGACACCCTGGCCCTGGGGGAAAGGGTGATTAACCGATGCATCTGAAGATGTGATCCGGACCACTTGTCCAGTAAGTCCCATTGGAAGGTCCTCGCATGGAACCTGCCGAAGGGAATGGCCTCGTATGATGCCACCATCCTTCCCAGGACTCGAGTACAGTGATGCACTGACACCTGTTTTGGTTTTAATAGATTCCTGACCCATGTCATGAGCTCCTGAGCTCTCTCTATCGGGAGACAAACCCTTTTCTGTTCTGTCTCTAGGATCATGCCTAGGAGAGGCAGATGAGCTGTAGGAACCAACTGCGACTTTGGAATATATAGAATCCAGCCGTGTTGCCGTTACACTTCCAGAGAAAGTGATACGCTGTTCAGCAACTGCTCTCTTGATCTCGCTTTTATGAGGAGATCGTCCAAGTACGGAACAATAGTGACACCTTGCTTCCACAGGAGCACCATCATTTCCGTCATTACCTTGGTGAATATTCTCAGGGCCGTGGAGAGACCAAACGGCAACGTCTGAAATTGGTAATGACAATCCCGTACCGCAATTCTGAGGTACGCCTGATGAGGTGGATAAATGGGGACATGAAGGTATGCATCCTTTATGTCCAGAGTCACCATAAAATCTCCCCCTTTCAGGCTTGCAATGACCGCTCTTAGCGATTCCATCTTGAACTTGAACCTTTTCAGGTATATGTTCAGGGATTTTAAATTCAATATGGGTCTGACCGAACCGTCCAGTTTCGGGACTACAACATGGTCGTATTATAACCCCCTCCTTGTTGAAGGAGGGGAACCTTGACCACCACCTGTTGAAGATACAATTTGTGAATTGCAGTTAACACTGTTTCCCTCTCGTGGGGGGAAGCCGGCAGGGCCGTCGGTGAGGGGGCATCTCCTCAAAGTCCAGCTTGTATCCCTGAGACACAATATCTATTGCCCAGGGATCTAACAAGGAATGAACCCACTTGTGGCTGAACTTACGAAGGCGTGCCCTCACCGGGCCTAGCTCCGCCTGTGGAGCCCCAGCGACATGCTGCAGTGGATTTTGTAGAGGCCGGGGAGGACTTCTGTTCCTGGGAACTAGCTGTGTTGTGCAGCTTCTTTCCTCTGCCCCTGCCTCTGGCAAGAAAGGACGCACCTCGGACTTTCTTGTTTCCTTGTTCGAAAGGCTGCATTTGATAATGTCGTGCTTTCCTAGGCTGTGCAGGAATATAAGGCAAAATATCAGAATTACCAGCTATAGCTGTGGAGACCAGGTCCGAGAACCCTTCTCCACACAATTCTCAGCCTTCCATATGCCTCTTAAGTCGGCATCATCTGTCCATTGCATATTCTACAGGACACGTCAAGCAGAAATCGACATAGCTTTGACTCTAGGACCCAGTAGACTCATGTCTCTTTGGGCATGTTTTATATATATATATCTCTTAAGACAGCATCTTTAATATATATATATCTCTATATATACATATGATTTGTTGTTGAATACTTGCACACTCCAATATTGCAGCATTTATGGTGCTCCTTTAAGTCTGTTCCATTAGCTGTCATCTAATTTTGCTTTTGTGATACATTGCCATGGAAATATTACGTAGGCACTGACGATGCCACACTTTCTGGAACTGTTTTTTTGATATTCAAGACTGAGCCACCGTGGTTTGTTGTTCATTCACCATTATGCCCAATTGTGGGTGATAATAAAAGTTTAATTGTACGTTTGATCGAGTGCCCTTTCTCTACAATTTTTCTATATATACATATATATATATATACATACTAGGGTCTCAATCTCTGCTGATAAGGTACCTGTCCACGCTGCCACAGCGCTATAAACCCATGCCGACACAATCGCCGGTCTGAGTAGTGTACCAGAATGTGCACGCTATCTGCAGGATCCCTGAGGATAGCTGTTACGTCAGGGCTATGACACCCTAGGGGAGATTCCCATCGTATCCTGGCCCTAGTAGGGAAAGGATACCTGAGAATTCTTTGTGGGAAACTGCAGTCTCTTGTCTGGAGATTCCCGCTCTTTTTCATCATGAGAGGAGGGAAATTTACCTCAGCTTTCTTCCCCTTAAACATGTGTACCCTTGTGTCAGGGACAGATGAGTCATCAGTGATATGCAAATCATCTTTTATTACCATAATCATATATTGAATACTTTTCTGCCATTTTGGCTGTAACTTTGCATTATCGTAGTCGACACTGGAGTCAGACTCCGTGTCGATATCAGTGTCTATTATTTTGGATAGTGAGCATTGAGAGACTCTGAAGGTCTCTGCGACATAGGGACAGACCTGGGTAGATTCCCTGTCTGTTCTCTAATCTTTTGTGCAATAAATTCACCTTAGTACTTAATTACACATATCCAAACAGGTGTCGGCGTTGTCGACGGAGACACCCTCTCACACACATATTTGCTTCATCTCCTCCTTAGGGGAGCCTTTTACCTCAGACATGTCGACACACACGTACCGACACACCACACACTCAGGGAATGCTCATCTGAAGACAATTCCCCCATAAGGCCCTTTGGAGAGACAGAGAGAGAGTATGCCAGCACACACCCCAGCGCTATTAACCCAGGAATAACATAGTAACTTAATGTTAACCCAGTAGCTGCTGTTTATATTGATTTTTGCGCCTAATTATGTGCCCCACCCCCCTCTCTTTTTACCCTCTTCTACCGTGTAACTGCAGGGGAGAGGCTGGGGAGCTTCCTCTCAGCGGTGCTGTGGAGAAAAAATATGGCGCTGGTGAGTACTGAGGAAGAAGCCCCGCCCCCTCGACGGCGGGCTTCTGTCCCGCTTTCATGTACAATTTTTGGCGGGGGCTCATACATATATACATTGCCCAACTGTATATATGCAAACTTTTGTCAAAGAGGTCTCTAATTGCTGCCCAGGGCGCCCCCCCCCTGCGCCCTGCACCCTTACAGTGACCGGAGTATGTGGGTGTAGTGTGGGAGCAATGGCGCACATCTGCAGTGCTGTGTGCTACCTCAGTGAAGACTGGAGTCTTCTGCCGCCGATTTCGAAGTCTTCTTGCTTCTTTCACCCGGCTTCTGTCTTCCGGCTCTGCGAGGGGGACGGCAGCGCGGCTCCGGGATCGGACGACAAAGGGTGAGATCCTGTGTACGATCCCTCTGGAGCTAATGGTGTCCAGTAGCCTAAGAAGCAGGACCTATCTGCAAAGAGTAGGGCTGCTTCTCTCCCCTCAGTCCCACGATGCAGGGAGTCTGTTGCCAGCAGAGCTCCCTGAAAATAAAAAAACCTAACAAAATACTTTCTTATAGCAAGCTCAGGAGAGCTCACTAAACAGCACCCAGCTCGTCCGGGCACAGATTCAAACTGGAGGAGGGACATAGAGGGAGGAGCCAGAGCACACCAGAATCTAAATTCTTTCTTAAAGTGCCCATGTCTCCTGCGGAGCCCATCTATTCCCCATGGTCCTTACGGAGTCCCCAGCATCCACTAGGACGTTAGAGAAATGTATGTATATAGATATAACAATGCACAGTAGATACTGGATGTATATCACAGAATACTTGTACTAAATATTCAGGTAGCAGTACACTTGTTCTTAACTAACACTGTCTAAAATGACATGTAGAATACTTAAGTGCCTGTAAATGCACAGCACTGATGAGACAGGCGGCTTTACAGAGGAGACAGTGCCCTGCAGTCCCGGAGATCAGCCCAGCTACTTGTGTAAAGATGGCGCCAAAATCTCTGTCAGGGAGTGAGGGAGAGTGAAATGCAGCTCCAGGGCGGGAACACCAGCAGTAGATGGCGCCCAGAGCAGGGGTAGGGGCTAAAGGTCAGAGCCTTATCCCCTATGCTGGTCCTCACCACCTATGTAAAATGGATTTTAGTAAATCCGACCTGTGCTCCCTGCCCTGGTGGATATAGTGGGGACCCTGTGCAGTACAGTGTCCGCGCCAGTGGCGCAGTCCGTCTCCTGGGACCGTGACCGGACCGCGATTTACCGGCAGGTCCCACCTGGGGGACCCTCCTCCCTGATGTGCAGCCACGCGATCCAGGAGAGCGTCAGCGGTGGTGTGCCTGAAGACCGGTGCCCCCCTGCTGCAAGTACCCGGGAACTCGGCTGCAGGAGTATGCAGCGCTGCTGGGGAGGTGATGGAGCCGCAGCAGAGAATGTCAGAATGACATTAACAGTGCTGCGACCCTTGAAGTCTTCTTAAAAAGTTATTTTCAGGGCTGCCTAGTGCAGCCCCACCTGTTAGTGACCTGCTCTGCAGGCACCAACTTTCAAACTGAGCTCCAGTGCCCGGAGGCGGGGTTATAGAGGAGGCGATGCAGTGCATCCTGGGAACAGTCAAAGCTTTAGCCTGTTGGTGCCTCGGATCAACATCCAACTCTACACCCCGATGTATTCCCTGTGGAATGCCAGTATACCCCGCTGCAGAAAGTGCAGACTTTCATTGCTTAGTAAGTGCCGATCATACTATGGCAACGGCGTTACCAACAGAGGCCAAAGGTGTTATCACCGTTTCATACATTTGCCCCTAAGTGTAATGATTGTCTAATACAAGATATTAACTAAAATATACTGCGTAACCACGCAGTTATACAGGATCATCAACGCATGTACCAATTTCAGGTGATAAGTACTGTATAATTCTGTACTTATAGGCATTCCAGTAATCAAAGTGTTAACATCACTTACCATAGACCATAGAGTGAGGCTCTATATATATTGTAAAAACATATGGAAATGGAAGGAGGAACTTATGCCCATGTTTAAACCTTAGCCGAGAAGCACTCTGCCATTTGTTCTTGTCTGATAGATACAAGTCAAGGTTTTTTGTTTGTTTTTTAAATCAAAGTATTTTATCGAGGGAAGACCAAAAGAGAATACAATATGCAAGACCACATGCAAAAAGTACGTTATGCATTGAAACATATACAAATGGTACATAACAAAAACAAGTAGCAGTGATACAAACATTTTTGAGAAAAAGTCTACATAATGGCATAACACATGAATACAAGCCAACACAGACAGTAGATCATTTGCAGTAGTCTAAAGGTCACACCAAGATTTTTATATTATTTAAAATAAAAACGTGAAAGGAGAAAAACAAAACAAAACATTAAGGTAAACAAAAAAAATGACTGAAAGAATAGAGGGAGGAAGGGGGAGGGAAATCAACGGAGAAAACAAAGGGCCTGAGTAAGCACTTGGCGTCCATGGTTCCAAGAGAAGCAAATAGTGGGGAAAGCCCACCATATATGAAAGAATGTGACCCCACAGAGTCTCCAACACATTTTGGATGTGGCAGGAAAAATAGCATGAAGTTTAGTGGAAACTAAATACCAATAAGTATAAACTTTATAACAAGTTTCACAGGTATACATTCAGGATTACGGCTGTTGGGATACCGACACTGGAGTTTCGACAGCCGTCAGAACACCGACAATGGAATCCCGAAAGGATCAGGATGCTGACGGGATGCAATCAATTTGCTGGCTGTCAGGATCCCGGCGATCAGGATACCGACACCAAAATTCCGACAGCCGACAATGCTGGCAGCTGGAATCCCGGCGCACAGGGGCTATTCCCACTCGTGGGTGTCCATGACACCCATACGGTGGAAATAGAACATGTGGCTAGTGCAGCAAGCCACTGAGTCTGCAGCGTGGCGAGCGTAGCGAGCCCACAAGGGAACTCTTAGTGCTCACCCTGCTGCCGGCATTCTGGCAGGCGAGATGCCGCTGTCGAGATCTTGACAACCGGCATCCTGTCCATCAGTAAATAACTATGCTAAAAGAAGTTTTAGCTACACACAACCTAATTTCATCCCTTTGGTCATTGTCCAAGGACACAATAAGGTCTGATTCCCACAACAACTCGTGCTGCTTCCATGGAGGATGGTCAGGAGCCTAAACAGAGTTGTAAATTACGATATGTTGCCTTTCCTTCCAATGGAATATAAACAGAAGTGCTCAAAAGATGTTGGTAAGCACAAAGAGGGAGATTTAGGGGGTAATTCCAAGTTGATCGCAGCAGGAAATTTTTTAGCAGTTGGGCAAAACCATGTGCACTGCAGGGGAGGCAGATATAACATGTGCAGAGATAGATAGATTTGGGTGTGGTGAGTTCAATCTGCAATCTAATTTGCAGTGTAAAAATTAAGCAGCCAGTATTTAGCCTGCACAGAAATAAAATAACCCACCCAAATCTAACTCTCTCTGCAAATGTTATATCTGCCCCCCCTGCAGTGCACATGGTTTTGCCCAACTGCTAAAAAAATTTCCTGCTGCGATCAACTTGGAATTACCCCCATAGTTTGAGAGTTGAAGAAACTAACAATTTTAATGTACTAAAAGAGGCACGAGGAGGGAAGGCCGAGGCGTTCCTGAAAATCTTGAAATGAAGAGGGAGCGGAATTACTTCTAACGTGGATAGACCTGCTTGTATTGCAGGCATGCCATGGCGCCGTCATCTTGGCTTCACAGTGCCGCCGTCTTGGGGAATCAGGGGTGGTCCCTTTGCGCAGTCAATGGAGATGGATAAGGGGAGAGATTATGGTTGATGCATGATCTATCCCACAGCTGAAGAGTGACGTTGATAGTGGGAACTGAACAAGTCGAGACCAGTCTGCAGGCTCTGAAAAGCCAAACCAAAGTACTAAGCACACCTCCCTGAAACAAGGAGTTCTCAATATCCACCCATTTATTCACTCTAGGGGTGGAGTGCCAGGAGAGCACATGGTTAAGGTAACAGGGTGTGTAGTAGGACTGTAAAATAGGAAGCCCTAAACCACCCGAAACTGTACCCTTACTAAGAATTGAACGGCTGATGTGAGGTTTATGACATGCCCATATGAAGTGATTACATGCTTTCTGTAAGGAGGTCAAGGTTGTAATGGGAACTACAATTGGGAGAGTTTGAAAGAGTTATAACAAATGAGGAAGGATATTAATTTTGAGAGCGTTCACCCTACCAATTCAGGAAACATCCATTGCGATCCCAACTGACAAGGTCCATTTGCAGAGTTTTAGAACAAAGTTGGTCTAATAGGGAAGAATGTATGTTTTGGTAATGTAAACACCAAGATATTTAATAGCAGAGGGTCTCCAAAGAAAAGGAAACTGATAAGTCAATGTGGACTGCAAATGAGGTGACACATGTAAGGCAAGGGCCTCAGATTTGGAGTAATTCATTTTATATCACGATAGGGAAGTAAGGGAAATCAATGGATTTCGTCAGGAGAAAGGGGTTCGTCCCCTGAAATGTAGAGAGCAATAAAGTTTGTTTGAGTAAGACTTACAGTGCCACCTTGTCTCTGCCAAGATATTGGTTATATATTAAATATATATGGAGAAGAGAGAAGAGGACAAGCGCCTAATAGTGCAGTAACTTTGTGCCAACTTTGGATATTTATAATGAAGTATCTCTAGGTAATCTGCGTACCGGAAAGTTGATTTTTAGCAGGCACATCAAAATTACAGCGACTGGTTCCTCCAGTAGGTTATCTGCCCCACAACTGGTCACCGTTTTCGCGTGAGCAGATATCTCACAGGAAATATCTTTCGGTCCGAGTTATTCGCAATAAAGCACGGTGCACAAAGGGTATGATCGCCTGCGCCTCGATATCCAGCTCCCGGCTATCAGCAGATAACCGGAGCTGGATATCGAGGCGCAGGCGATCATACCCTTTGTGCACCGTGCTTTATTGCGAATAACTCGGACCGAAAGATATTTCCTGTGAGATATCTGCTCACGCGAAAACGGTGACCAGTTGTGGGGCAGATAACCTACTGGAGGAACCAGTCGCTGTAATTTTGATGTGCCTGCTAAAAATCAACTTTCCGGTACGCAGATTACCTAGAGATACTTCATTATAAATATCCAAAGTTGGCACAAAGTTACTGCACTATTAGGCGCTTGTCCTCTTCTCTCTTCTCCAGTTTTTTTGCCACTGAACCTAGTGACACCCCGAAGGACTGAGCTGCCGTCTGCAGGGACTCCTGTGGAACCAAAGTGCAAGTCCATCTCTAAAGACATTTCCTGAATACATTATACTGGTCAAAAAGGGAAGTAGCGCACCAACCACACTTTTGATATTAAATATATATATATATATATATAAATACATACATATATATATATATATGCAGAAAAGATTGGAGAGCGCACACGTCAATGTAGTATTTGATACACTTTATATAAAAACTAAATGTTCACATACATCAAGGTTTAAAATCACACGTATGGCAAGACTCTGTCGCAAGTAAAACCGTCAGTCCTCTAATCTGCACAGCCAGTTGATAGATTGACATGTTATATTTACACCTACCCCCACAGTCCAAAACTTTGACAATTTTTTTTTAAATGGGTGTACGCACCAATTAATGCACCACCCTCACTGTAGCTCCACCCACATTATCCACAGCTCCACCCCCTCCCGGTGTCTGTGTGGGGGGGCTGCCTATTTTGTCAGTCCTGGGCCCCACAATTTCTGAGAAAAACAGCCCTGATATATATATAGCACATCTTGACAAAGGGGCTACAGGCCCCCGAAGCATTGGTATTTCTATGTGATTTTTTCTTGATATAGATCTTTTTCACAAGTCCTTTGAGTGCCACTGTCATTCCTTGTTATTTTTACCTTTTGTAAAACAGAGGGCACCGAGGCAATTTGCCATAAAGTTACTGGAGTGCCGGACCACCTTTGGTTGCTATATATATATACAGTGCTGCAAAAAAGTATTTGGACAGCCACCGACTGTGCCAGTTTACCCACTTAAAAAGATGAGAGAGGTCTGTAATTTCCATCATAGGTACACTTCAACTGTGAGAGACAGAATATGAAAAAAAAAACCCAGGAAATCACATTGTATGATTTTTAAACAATTTACTTGCATATTCTTGTGGAAAATAAATATTTGGACACCTACCAAGCAGCAAGATTTCTGGCTCTCACAGACCTGTTACTTCTTCTTTAAGAAGCTCTTCTATCCTCCACTCATTACCTGTATTAATGGCACCTGTTTGAACTGGTTATCTCTATAAAAGACCCCTGTCCACACCCTCAAACAGTCAGACTGCTATCTCTCCACCATGGCCAAGACCAGAGAGCTGTATAAGGACACCAGGGACAAAATTGTAGAGCTGCACAAGGCTGCAATGAACTACTCGACAATAGGCAAGCAGCTTGGTGAGAAGAGATCAACTGTTGGAGCAATTATTAAAAAATGGAAGAAATACAAGATCACTTACAATCTCCCTCGACCTGGGGCTCCATGCAAGATCTCACCTCGTGGGGTATCAATGATCTTGAGAACGGTGAGGAATCAGCCCAGAACTACACAGGAGGACCTTGTCAATGACCTCAAGAGAGCTGGGACCACAGTCACAAAGGTTACCATTAGTAACACACTATGTCGTCATGGATTGAAATCCTGCTGCGCCCGAAAGGTCCCCCTGCTTAAGCCAGCACATGTCCAGGCCTGTCTAAAGTTTGCCAGTGACCATCTGGATGATCCAGAGGAGGATCGGGAGAATGCAATGTGGTCAGATGAGAGCAAAATCGAACTTTTTGGTATAAACTCCACTCGCCGTGTTTGAAGGGAGAAGAATGATGAATGGCATCCCAAGAACACCATACCCACTGTGAAGCATGGGGGTGGAAACATCATGCTTTGGGGCTGCTTTTCTGCAAAGGGGAAAGGACGACTGATCCGTATTAAGGAGAGGATGAATAGGGTCATGTATCATGAGATTTTGGGAAAAAACCTCCTTCCCTCAGTAAGAGCATTGAAGATGGAATGTGGCTGGGTCTTCCAGCATGACAATGACCCCAAACACACCGCCCGGGCAACTAAGGAGTGGCTCCGTAAGAAGCATTTCAAGGTCCTGGAGTGGCCTAGCCAGTCTCCAGACCTCAACCCAATAGATAATCTGTGGAGGGAGTTGAAAGTCCGTGTTGCCCGGCGACAGCCCCAAAACATGACAGGTCTAGAGAAGATCTGCATGGAAGAGTGGGAAAAATACCTGCTACAGTGTGTGCAAACCTGGTCAAGAACTACAGGAAACGTTTGACCTCTGTAATTGCCAACCGAGGTTATATTACAAAGTATTGCGTTAAACTATTTGATTGTCCAAATATTTATTTTCCGCAAGAATAAAGAAATAAATTGTTAAAAATCATACAATGTGATTTCCTAGTTTTTTTTTCATATTCTGTCTCTCACAGTTGAAGTGTACCTATGATGGAAATTACAGACCTCTCTCATCTTTTAAAGTGGGTCAACTTGCACAATCGGTGGCTGTCCAAATACTTTTTTGCCCCACTATATATATATATATATATATATATATATATATATATATACACACGGCTCAAAAAAATAAAGGGAACACTAAAATAACACATCCTAGATCTGAATGAATGAAATATTCTTATTAAATACTTTGTTCTTTACATAGTTGAATGTGCTGACAACAAAATCACACAAAAATGATCAATGGAAATCAAATTTATTAACCCATGGAGGTCTGGATTTGGAGTTACACTCAAAATTAAAGTGGAAAAACACACTACAGGCTCATCCAACTTTGATGTAATGTCCTTAAAACAAGTCAAAATGAGGCTCAGTAGTGTGTGTGGCCTCCACGTGCCTGTATGACCTCCCTACAACCCACACAAGTGGCTCAGGTAGTGCAGCACATCCAGGATGGCACATCAATGCGAGCTGTGGCAAGAAGGTTTGCTGTGTCTGTCAGCGTAGTGTCCAGAGCATGGAGGCGCCACCAGGAGACAGGCCAGTACATCAGGAGATGTGGAGGAGGCCGTAGGAGGGCAACAACCCAGCAGCAGGGCCGCTACCTCCGCCTTTGTGCAAGGAGGAACAGGAGGAGCACTGCCAGAGCCCTGCAAAATGACCTCCAGCAAGCCACAAATGTGCATGTGTCTACTCAAACGATCAGAAACAGACTCCATGAGGGTGGTATGAGGGCCCGACGTCCACAGGTGGGGGTTGTGCTTACAGCCCAACACCGTGCAGGACGTTTGGCATTTGCCAGAGAACACCAAGATTGGCAAATTCGCCACTGTCGCCCTGTGCTCTTCACAGATGAAAGCAGGTTCTCACTCAGCACATGTGACAGACGTGACAGAGTCTGGAGACGCCAATGAGAACGTTCTGCTGCCTGCAACATCCTCCAGCATGACCGGTTTGGCAGTGGGTCAGTAATGGTGTGGGGTGGCATTTCTTTGGGGGGCCGCACAGCCCTCCATGTGCTCGCCAGAGGTAGCCTGACTGCCATTAGGTTCCGAGGTGAGATCCTCAGACCCCTTGTGAGACCATATGCTGGTGCGGTTGGCCCTGAGTTCCTCCTAATGCAAGACAATGCTAGACCTCATGTGGCTGGAGTGTGTCAGCAGTTCCTGCAAGACGAAGATATTGATGCTATGGACTGGCCCGCCCATTCCCCAGACCTGAATCCAATTGAGCACATCTGGGACATCATGTCTCGCTCCATCCACCAACGCCACGTTGCACCACAGACTGTCCAGGAGTTGGAGGGAGCATGCCCAGGCGTTGCAGGGAGGTCATACAGGTACATGGAGGCCACACACACTACTTAGCCTCATTTTGACTTGTTTTAAGGACATTCCATCAAAGTTGGATCAGCCTGTAGTGTGTTTTTCCACTTTAATTTTGAGTGTGACTCCAAATCCAGACCTCCATGGGTTAATAAATTTGATTTGGAGATATATATATATATATATATATATATATATATACACACACTTATATATAATCAGGGATGTGCAGTCAGGAGAGGCAGTGCCTCCCCTGTCATTAATGATTAAAATAATACAAAGAAGATACTTGTGACACATATTCTGTGTCATAAGTATCTCCTTTATTATTCTAATCATTATCAAGGTGTTAAATGTGTTTGGAAGGCACCTATCGTGGTGACTCCCGATGTGAATAGGGAAAGGTGTGGGAGCGAGGGGCGGGCGCAGGCGGGGCCAACCATGGGCAGTAAAATCCCATTGAAATTACATAGGAAAGCGGCACCTCTAAAGGTGCCGCTTTCCTGTGTAATTTCAATGGGCTTTTACATACAGGGACGTGCTTTCAACCCATGAAAGCATTCCCCTGTAAGTGAGGCCACAGTGATTAGCCAGCGGATCCATCACTGGATCTGCTGTCATCACTTAATGGGCTCGGCGGCGGGATGCGGCGGAGGTGCGGGCGTAGGTGGCGGCAGGGTGGATGAGGCGGAGGTGCGGGTGGTGGTGGCGGATCCTGCCTGCCATCCTGCAGAGTTTGGCAGCGGAGTGGTACCAGTTTCAAAAGTGGCGCGAGGCAGTGGCGTCAGTCCGACGGTGGAGGAGGAGCAGTGAAGAGCTCCTGAAGAAAGAAGACACCGTGGAAGTCCTGGATGGGCGGCCGCTATGCAAAAGAGCTTAACAGCCGCCGCCCACCAGGTGTAGACGCCAGAAGCCCTAGGAAGGCGGCCACGCAAAAGAGCTTAAAGGCCACCGCCTCCCAGGTGAAGATGCCGGAAGCCCTGGGGAGGTGGCGCCCCCCCAGGTGAAGACGCCGGAAGCCCTGGGAAGGCGGTGGCCACGCAAAATAGCTTAAAGGCCACCACCCCCAGGTAAAGAACCTGAGTAATAAAACTTTTTTTAAAGACAGTGTTGTGATTTTTTTAAATATTTTCTTTAAATGTGGACTACAGGTGCCAGCTGGCCCTTTATGTCCGGGCAGGCATGCTGGGACCTGTAGGCCACCTGTAAAGAACAATATTAGCATACAATGAACCCCGCACCCACCGCCACCAGGGGTGCGGGGCATAGAACTGGGCTATCAGCCCAGTGCTGGTTGTTGCTCGGGACGGGGGACCCCATTTAAATTTTTTGGGGCCCCGCTTTCCAAGGAATTCCAGCCCTGGGCTGACTGGCTTGGGGGGCACTTTAATGGCATGGCAGGGGGACCCCACACTGAGTGTCTCTCCTGCTATGGCATTATCCCCCCTGGCTGGTTCTGCCTGGTGCTGGTTTTAGTGGTGTGTGAGGGGACTACACTCCCCCCCCCCCTCAATGGGGGTGTTTAGCTGCTAGTGCCTCCCCAGCCACTGACCTCACTGCACGTCATTGATAGATAGAAAGATAGATAGATATACTCGAACAGAGGGTGTGGCACTCGGCTTAACAAAGAGACTCAAGCATGTTGCTGATGCTATCAACGTTTCAGTGTATTTCACTGTCGTCAGGTAACAAATATATATATATATATTTCATAAAACATTGGTCGGCCCCCCGGGCAGACCGATCATATCCGCCAGGGGGTCCCTATTACAACCTTTAGCGATGTTTGTGGATGCTTTTCTACAGGATTTGATTCCATTTATTCCAAGCTATCTGAAGGACACAGGGGATTTTCTAACTAAGATCTTGGAACTGGGTGATGTTGATGAGAGAGTACTACTTGTGACACTTGATGTGCCGTCATTGTACACCATAATTCCCCATGATTTGGGGCTTGAGGCAGTAAGGAAATTACTTATTTCAGCAGGTACATCGGCTGTTCCAATTGAGGGACTCTTAGAATTTTTGGAGTTGATCCTGACCAACAACCACTTCATGTATCAGGGTGACTATTATATGCAATGTTCGGGGACGGCTATGGGTTCCTACGTGGCCCCAGTATATGCAGGTATTTTCATGCATCAATATGAGACAACTAATATCCTACCCAAATATGGCAGTAAGATTATCTATTACAAGCGTTTTATAGATGATATATTTATGCTGTGGGACGGTACTGAGTCTGATTTTAATGGTATGTTGGAGCAGCTAAATACTTTAGATTCTACAGTGCGATTGACTGGACACGTAAGCAGAAGTTCTATTAATTTTTTGGACTTAACGATCTTCCGTAAAGGTACCAGACTGGGTACCACCCTATTTAGAAAGGAGACAGATCGTAATACGATCTTACATGCTACAAGTAACCACCCACCCTCACTCAGGTCGATTTTACCCATTTCGCAGTTTATGCGCGTTCTAAGGAACAATACAGACCCAGTAACTGCAGAAACACAAATTTTGGAGATGAGGACCCGGTTCCTTGAGAGGGGACATAAAAAGAGTACGATTAATGCTTGTTTGGAAAAGGTACGTTCAAAATTTGTGGAGCCAAAACCAGTAAAAGAGGCTCGAATGATATATGTTGCACTATTTGATGGGAAATCGACCAGCATTGGATCCTCATTGAGGCGACATTGGCCAATACTAAAGTCTGACCCTAAATTGAAGGGAATGTTTGAACATCCGCCAATGATGGCTTACAGACGCGACCGTAATTTGAAGCAGCTTCTGATGCACCTGGCAAGACATACTGCCAATGGAGAAAGTGGTTGGCTAAATCCACAAAAGAGGGGCTGCGTAAAATGCCTGGGATGTGTCACATGCCGTTCCATGCTGGTTGGAGATAAGTTCCCGCACCCCTGAGTGGGAAGTCAATTAACATCAGATTTAGGCTACATTGCCGCCTTGACCATGTAATTTATATGCTGATATGCCCGTGTGGCCATCCTTATGTGGGGATGACCACATGTACATTTAGAGAAAGGATGGCGAACCATCGCAGTTCGATCCATCAAGCACTGCTAACAGGGCGGACCGACAAGCCGGTTGCCCAACACTTCTTGGCAGCAGGACATCAAGTGGCCTCACTCAAGTGCCGAATTATTGATTGGGTTCCAGTACCCAAAAGGGGTGGGGACCAGAGGCAGAACTCTGGGAGGCAACGGAGTCAGCTGCCGCCGGGCTCCTGCTTTGAAGGGGGGCACCTCTCCTCCTGTTCCATGTGTTCAGCTATATTAATCAATTAAGTTAATTGACAGCAGCCGGTATCTCTTCCATAGCCGACTTCCCCACTAGTCACTACACCTTACAAATCGCACCCTCTTTATTATAGATACACTGGAAGTAGAATTCTCATACTTTCTATGCAAGAGCAGATATCTCCATCAGTAAGGTGCATGCTTCCAGTGTAATAGGTTGTGGGTTCTAATCCCGGGTATGACACTTGCAAATTTACTGTCAGAGAAATAATCAGCATTGTGAGTGACTGGGCAGATCTATGTAGTGTGTTGCTGGACACCTACATAGATCTGCCTAGTTGCAACGGTTTTGTAGTAGCTTCATGTAGTTAGAATCTGCAGGCTTGCTATGTAGGAGCAAATAATATTTATAGGGGGGGCACCAATATTTTTCTTGCCTCCCGGCAAATGGGACAAACTTACGCCACTAGTGGGGACCAATCACTCCTTTTAAAAAAATTGGAAGCAAGATGGATCCATAGATTGGGTTCGGTGGTACCAAATGGACTCAATGAATCTAATCCTCTAAATTTCTTTCTAAGCTGAGAGAGGGATATTTCCCTCTTTTTTTCAGTTTTTTTTACCATTTTGTCCCTTTTCACTTTGTGGAATGTGCTGTTCTAAGCTGCCCTTTGGATACTCTGACCGGCACACACTTTACACACAAGTAGATGTATTTATGTAATACAAAAAATGAAACAATGACTTGCGCCCTAGCTGCAGCTTGATATACGTCCAAAAGAACACCACTTCTTTCTACATACAACAATACACTGGTGGACGATCTCCAAGCGCTGCTAAGTAAATCTGGAATCCTTGTGTTTTAAGAACCCTCAAAAAAAGCAGAGTACAACAGTATTTGTAAGGGGGTCTCTGTATTTGGCCATTCACTTATAGTTTCACCAACGACTGACCTTTGTTAAGTACCCTATGTTCCCATAAAGGTTTCTTTCACCCTCTCTTCAATTCAAGGCATTGTGACATCATCATCTATAGCATACAGGTCATTAGAACCAAGCTTACCTGAATGATAAGCCCTATGTGCATCCAAAGGTATCTTTAATGGACCCTCCTTCTCTAGAATCCTCTATCAATCTTGTGTACGTGTATACAGCTTCGCAACAACTCTTTTAAAAAAAAACTCCATCAGTCCATTTATATAAAAAAACAATGGTTTCTCTTTAATCACCACAATCCACATAAAAGAGATTAATATTCCATACAAAAATAGAAGCACCCAATTTATGGACAGGCAGGACCGCTTCCACTTACACCCCTAAGATGGAATGGGGGGTAGGGTACAACCCACTACTGGTAAATATGTTAAAGCCAATCGAGCCAACCACTTATTTGGACACCTACTCGATTGGCTTTAACATCTTTACCAGTAGTGGGTTGTACCAGGGCCGTAACTAGGGGGGGCTAGGGGGTCACGTGCCCCGGGCGCCGGAAGGAGGGGGGGGCGCTGTGTACTCTGCACGGCTACTTTGGCCTTACTTTGAACCTACACCCTGGAATAACAACGTATTGCGTCCTTCCTGATCTCCCTCCAACTGAGAAGAGCGCAGCTTCTGACCGGCCTCCACCACCAATGCTGCTGGAACGGCAAGGCATTCCATCTGAGCATAGCGCAAACCCTGCCCGGCCTCTTCCTCCAACACGCTAGGTAATTTCACCATCCGGGGATGCTCAGATCACTACGGCCTCTACAGTGGCTCTCCCTGATCGACTCTGCACACCTGCTCCCAGCATTGTAAAGCCGGAGCCACGGTAATCAGTGCAGCTGCACTGAAGCTGGACGGGGAGAGTTTCCAGCTTTGGACACTTGCCTGGGACTTTGCTTGGTCTAGTCTAGGAGCAGACCTGTTCTTCCAAGAACTCCAGAAGGTAGGGAAAGATAGGGTCTAACTTCACTGCTGACTGTAACATCTATTGGGCTACCACAACGGATAACACCTACACAAAAAACTCTGTTTTATGTTATAAAAATATTTTTACTAACTACCATTATTTTTTAAATGTGCCATGAATCTTACACATATATAAAATATAGTGCTCAAATGTAATTTTTACATTATCCAACTAACACTGTAGAGTATAAACAGTCTCTACTTAAGGATGAGGATCAACTTAAAAAGACAGTAGTATCTTCAGCTCACAATGGGACAGCAGGATAACCTGCCACCCCCGCCCCTCTCTCTCTCTCTCTCTCTCTCTCTCTCTCTCTCTCTCCCGTCTCTCCCTCTCCTCTCTCTCTCTCTCTCCCATCTCTCACTCTCTCTCTCTCTCTCTCCCCCATCTCTCCCTCACCCCTTTCTCTCTCCCCCCTCTCTGCTTCACCCCTCTCTCCCATCTCTCGCTCACCCCTCTCTCCCATCTAATGTTAATGAGGGGTACTAATGTGCAGTGTAATGAGATTAAAATTGCACAACTGCATGGCCTAGTTTGAATCCTTTTTTAACCCTTAACATTCATTTTCCTAATTTTTTATTGTATTTATTTATTTATTTTTTATTAATTTATATTTTTTTACTATTATTTTTTCTTTATATATATTTATTTATTTATTTATTTATTTTTTGGGGGGGGCGCCAAATTAGTGCCTTGCCCCGGGTGCCGAGAATCCTAGTTTCGGCCCTGGTTGTACCCTACCCCCCATTCCATCTTAGGGGTGTTAGTGGAAGCGGTCCTGCCTGTCCATAAATTGGGTGCTTCTATTTTTGTATGGAATTTTAATCTCTTTTATGTGGATTGTGGTGATTAAAGAGAAACCATTGTTTTTTCTATATAAATGGACTGATGGAGTTTTTTTTTTTTTTTTAAAAGAGTTGTTGCGAAGCTGTATACACGTACACAAGATTGATAGAGGATTCTAGAGAAGGAGGATCCATTAAAGATACCTTTGGATGCACATAGGGCTTATCATTCAGGTAAGCTTGGTTCTAATGACCTGTATGCTATAGATGATGATGTCACAGTGCCTTGACTTGAAGAGAGGGTGAAAGAAACCTTTATGGGAACATAGGGTACTTAACAAAGGTCAGTCGTTGGTGAAACTATAAGTGAACGGCCAAATACAGAGACCCCCTTACAAATACTGTTGTACTCTGCTTTTTTTGAGGGTTCTTAAAACACAAGGATTCCAGATTTACTTAGCAGCGCTTGGAGATCGTCCACCAGTGTATTGTTAGATGTATTTATGTGTGTATAACTATGTGAATTTAGATTGTGTAGTTTATTAACTATGCTATTAGAGAGTATATGTTTTTTTCTGTTTGTGTGTTTTTATATTTAGTACGCACTGTGGCTGTTTTATGGTGGGTTAGGATGGACTCTTGTTATGCTTCTATGGGAGAATTATTATGTAGTTATATGAGATGTCATTAGTATGGAACTTTTTCTAGAATACTTTGGGTATGTTCCTTGACTTTCCGATTAGTAGCCACAGGGTGGTGTTTAGCATGATTGGGGATTGTTTTTAACTGTATTTGATTGGCTCTATCACCGGAATTAGTAGTGTGCATTCGTGTTGGCAGGTGAATTTTATTTATATGCCTCTATTTGTGGAGACTGTTTTGTATAAATAATAATATATTGGATGGTAATTGCACTTATGTGCTTTGCCGTAATGAATAAGGTATATGATGTCTATTGATAGCATTCCACTTCGGGGAGGCTTCCTGTTTGCGTTTCACTGGACGTGGCCACACTTCTGCCCGGGTGACGCGTGCGGTTCACGGGCCGGAAGTGGTCACCGTTGCCTAGTAACACTCGGCGAAAGGCGCCGCTGTTTCGCCTTTTGCCCTGTTGACGTGAGCGTCTTATGGACTGGAGGGGCCGCATGTGTAAACTCACCAGGAACCCCAAGGTGGAAGAACGTTGTTGTGTAGGTAAATTCCTTGTTGGATGACATCACGAATGCGCTCTGTATTATTTCCTTGTTTGGTGCTTATTAGGACAGGCTGTAGCCTGCGATGTAAAGTCGCATTGTTATGAGGTCATGAGGAGGCGATTTTGGCACCATTTTCAATTAACATTTGGTGTATATAGAGCCAGTCAGGCATGGCCACTTTTACTGCTGGATGCCTGGGACAATCTGTTGATTGATTTAATCATTTGCTGTGTAGTTGCTGCACATAGCCTCCTGAGGAAGGCCCGCTGAGCCTCTATTTACTTTATATATATATACAGTGGGGTTCGAAAGTTTGGGCACCCCAGGCAAAAATTATTTTTAATGTGCAAAAAGAAACCAAGGAAAGATGGGAAAATCTCAAAAAGGCATCAAATTACAGATTAGACATTCTTATAACATGTCAAAAAAAAGTTTGATTTTATTTCCATCATTTACACTTTCAAAAGAACAGAAAACAAAAAATGGCGTCTGCAAAAGTTTGGGCACCCTGCAGAGTTAATACCTTGTACTGCCCCCTTTGGCAAGTATCACAGCTTGTAAACGCTTTTTGTAGCCAGCCAAGAGTCTTTCAATTCTTCTTTGAGGTATCTTCGCCCATTCTTCCTTACAAAAGTCTTCCAGTTCTTTGAGATTCCTGGGCTGTCTGTGACGCACTGCTCTTTAAAGGTCTATCCATAGATTTTCAATTATGTTGAGGTCAGGAGATTGTGAAGGCCATGGCAAAACCTTCAGTTTACGCCTCTTGATGTAATCCACCGTGGATTTTGAGGTGTGTTTAGGATCATTATCAATTTGTAGAAGCCAGCCTCTCTTTAACTTCAGCTTTTCACAGATGGCATCAAGTTAGCGTCCAAAATTTGCTGGAATCTTATTGAATCCATTTTTCCTTCTACTCGTGAAATGTTCCCTGTGCCACTGGCTGCAATACAACCCCAAAGCATGATTGATCCACCCCCATGCTTAACAGTTGGACAGAGGTTCTTTTCATTAAATTCTGTGCCCTTCCTTCTCCAAACATACCTTTGCTCATTCCGGCCAAAAAGTTCTCTTTTAACCTCATCGGTCCACAGAACTTTATTCCAAAATGCATCAGGCTTGTCTATATGTTCATTTGCAAACTTCAAACGCTGATTTTTGTGGTGAGGACGTAGAAGAGGTTTTCTTCTGATGACTTTTCCATGAAGACCATATTTGTACAAGTATCTCTTTATAGTGGAATAGTGTACCACAACTACAGTGTCTGCCAGATCTTCCTGGAGGGATCGTGCAGTCAAACGTGGATTTTGACTTGCTTTTCTCACAATCCTGCGAGCTGTTCTGTCTGATATTTTTCTTGGTCTTCCAGATCTTGCTTTAACCAGGGCCAACAGCATTACCACTTTCCATGTGAGATATTTTAAGTCCACAGTGGTGAGTGGTTCAAACCAATGTGATTTTAGGAACCCCAAAACTACATTGAGATCCCAAGGTGCCACTGGAGGCACAAAAGGAGGCTGTATATGCAGTACCCCCTTGACAAACGTCTGAACTTCAGGAACTGAAGCCAGTTCTTTCTGGAAGAAAATCGACAGGGCCGAAATTTGAACCTTAATGGACCCTAATTTTAGGCCCATAGACAGTCCTGTTTGCAGGAAATGCAGGAAACGACCCAGTTGAAATTCCTCTGTAGGGGCCTTCCTGGCCTCGCACCACGCAACATATTTACGCCAAATACGGTGATAATGCTGTACGGTTACATCCTTCCTGGCTTTGCTCAGGGTAGGGATGACTTCATCCGGAATGCCTTTTTCCTTCAGGATCCGGCGTTCAACCGCCATGCCGTCAAACGCAGCCGCGGTAAGTCTTGGAACAGACAGGGTCCCTGCTGGAGCAGGTCCTTTCTTAGAGGTAGAGGCCACGGGTCCTCTGTGAGCATCTCTTGAAGTTCCGGGTACCAAGTCCTTCTTGGCCAATCCGGAGCCACGAGTATAGTCCTTACTCCTCTCCTTCTTGGCCAATCCGGAGCCACGAGTATAGTCCTTACTCCTCTCCTTCTTATGATTCTCAGTACCTTGGGTATGAGAGGCAGAGGAGGGAACACATACACTGACTGGTACACCCACGGTGTTACCAGAGCGTCTACAGCTATTGCCTGAGGGTCCCTTGACCTGGCGCAATACCTGTCTAGTTTTTTGTTGAGGCGGGACGCCATCATGTCCACCTTTGGTTTCTCCCAACGGTTCACAATCATGTGGAAGACTTCTGGGTGAAGTCCCCACTCTCCCGGGTGGAGGTCATGTCTGCTGAGGAAGTCTGCTTCCCAGTTGTCCACTCCCGGAATGAACACTGCTGACAGTGCTATCACATGATTTTCCGCCCAGCGAAGAATCCTTGCAACTTCTGCCATTGCCCTCCTGCTTCTTGTGCCGCCCTGTCTGTTTACGTGGGCGACTGCCGTGATGTTGTCTGACTGGATCAGCACCGGCTGACCTTGAAGCAGAGGTCTTGCTAGGCTTAGAGCATTGTAGATGGCCCTTAGCTCCAGGATATTTATGTGAAGTGATGTCTCCAGGCTTGACCACAAGCCCTGGAAATTTCTTCCCTGTGTGACTGCTCCCCAGCCTCTCAGGCTGGCATCCGTGGTCACCAGGACCCAGTCCTGAATGCCGAATCTGCGGCCCTCTAGAAGATGAGCACTCTGCAACCACCACAGGAGAGACACCCTTGTCCTTGGTGACAAGATTATCCGCTGATGCATCTGAAGATGCGACCCGGACTATTTGTCTAGCAGATCCCACTGGAAGGTTCTTGCGTGGAATCTGCCGAATGGGATTGCTTCGTAAGAAGCCACCATCTTTCCCAGGACCCTTGTGCATTGATGCACTGAGACTTGGCCTGGTTTTAGGAGATTTCTGACTAGTTCGGATAACTCCCTGGCTTTCTCCTCCGGGAGAAACACCTTTTTCTGGACTGTGTCCAGGATAATCCCTAGGAATAGAAGTCGTGTCGTCGGGATCAGCTGCGATTTTGGAATATTGAGAATCCAACCGTGCTGGCGCAGCACTATCTGAGATAGTGCTACTCCGACTTCCAACTGTTCCCTGGATCTTGCCCTTATCAGGAGATCGTCCAAGTAAGGGATAACTAAAACTCCCTTCCTTCGAAGGAGTATCATCATTTCGGCCATTACCTTGGTAAAGACCCGGGGTGCCGTGGACAATCCAAACGGCAGCGTCTAAAACTGATAGTGACAGTTCTGTACCACAAACCTGAGGTACCCTTGGTGAGAAGGGTAAATTGGGACATGTAGGTAAGCATCTTTGATGTCCAGAGACACCATATAGTCCCCTTCTTCCAGATTTGCAATCACTGCTCTGAGTGACTCCATCTTGAATTTGAACCTTTGTATGTAAGTGTTCAAGGATTTTAGGTTTAAAATTGGTCTCACCGAGCCGTCCGGCTTCGGTACCACAAATAGTGTGGAATAGTACCCCGTTCCCTGTTGTAGGAGGGGTACCTTGATTATCACCTGCTGGGAATATAGCTTGTGAATGGCTTCCAATACTGCCTCCCTGTCTGAGGGAGACGTCGGTAAAGCAGACTTTAGAAAATGGCGAGTGGGAGACGTCTCGAATTCCAATTTGTACCCCTGAGATACCACCTGAAGGATCCAGGGGTCCACTTGCGAGTGGGCCCACTGCGCACTGAACTTCTTGAGACGGGCCCCCACCGTGCCTGAGTCCGCTTGTAAAGCCCCAGCGTCATGCTGAGGACTTTGCGGAGGCGGGAGAGGGCTTTTGTTCCTGGGAACTGGCTGTTTGTTGCAGCCTTTTTCCTCTCCCTCTGCCACGGGGCAGAAATGAGGCGCCTTTTGCCCGCTTGCCCTTATGGGGCCTAAAGGACTGCGCCTGATAATACGGCGTCTTTTTAGGTTGAGAAGCTACCTGGGGTAAAAATGTGGATTTTCCAGCAGTTGCCTCCGCATCACCTGACCACTGCCGCGTCCATAAACCTCTTCTTGCAGAAATGGACAGCGCGCTAACTCTTGATGCCAGCCGGCAAATATCCCTCTGTGCATCACGCATATATAGAAATGCATCCTTCAAATGCTCTATAGTCAGTAATATACTGTCCCTATCTAGGGTATCAATATTTTCAGTCAGGGAATCCGACCACGCCAGGCCCGCACTGCACATCCAGGCTGAGGCGATTGCTGGTCGCAGTATAACACCCGTGTGAGTGTATATACATTTTAGGATATTCTCCAGCTTTCTATCGGCAGGTTCCTTTAGGGCGGCCGTATCAGGAGAGGGTAGTGCTACCTGTTTAGACAAGCGTGTGAGCGCTTTATCCACCCTAGGGGGTGTTTCCCAACGTGCCCTATCCTCTGGCGGGAAAGGGTACGATGCCAATAACCTTTTAGGAATTATCAGTTTTTTATCGGGGGAAACCCACGCCTCATCACACACTTCATTTAATTCCTCGGATACAGGAAAAACTACAGGCAGTTTTTTCTCACCAAACATAATACCCTTTTTAGTGGTACTTGTATTATCAGAGATATGCAATACATTTTTCATTGCTTCAATCATGTAACGTGTGGCCCTAGTGGAAGTCACGTTTGTCTCCTCATCATCGACACTGGAGTCAGTATCCGTGTCTGTGTCTGCCATTTGAGGTAACGGGCGTTTTAAAGCCCCTGATGGCGTTTGAGACCCCTGGACAGGCACAAGCTGAGTAGCCGGCTGTCTCATGTCGTCAACTGTCTGTCGTAAAGAGCTGACACTGTCACGCAATTCCTTCCATAAGCTCATCCACTCAGGTGTCGACTCCCTAGGGGGTGACAACTCTGTAATAGGCAATTGCTCCGCCTCCATCTCATTTTCCTCCTCAAACATGTCGACACAATCGTACCGACACACCGCACACACACAGGGAATGCTCTGATAGAGGACAGGACCCCACTAGCCCTTTGGGGAGACAGAGGGAGAGTATGCCAGCACACACCAGAGCGCTATATATAGACAGGAATACCACTATAAAATGTGCTTTTCCCTTTATAGCTGCTGTTAGTATTAAAACTGCGCCAAATTAGTGCCCCCCTCTCTTTTTTACCCTTTTCTGTAGTGCAGGACTGCAGGGGAGAGTCAGGGAGACGTCCTTCCAGCGGAGCTGTGATGGAAAATGGCGCCCGTGTGCTGAGGAGATAGGCTCCGCCCCCTTCTCGGCGGCCTTTTCTCCCGCTTTTTGGTGAGTTCTGGCAGGGGTTAAAATACATCCATATAGCCCTGGGGGTTATATGTGGTGTATTTATGCCAGCCAAGGTGTTTACATTGCTGCTCAGGGCGCCCCCCCCTAGCGCCCTGCACCCTCAGTGACCGAAGTGTGAAGTGTGCCTGAGTAACAATGGCGCACAGCTGCAGTGCTGTGCGCTACCTTGTTGAAGACTGATGTCTTCTGCCGCCGATTTTTCCGGACCTCTTCTTGCTTCTGGCTCTGTAAGGGGGCCGGCGGCGCGGCTCTGGGACCGAGCTCCGAGGCTGGGCCTGTGTTCGGTCCCTCTGGAGCTAATGGTGTCCAGTAGCCTAAGAAGCCCAAGCTACCACCACTTAGGTAGGTTCGCTTCTTCTCCCCTTAGTCCCTCGATGCAGTGAGCCTGTTGCCAGCAGGTCTCACTGAAAATAAAAAACCTAAAACTAAACTTTCACTAAGAAGCTCAGGAGAGCCCCTAGTGTGCACCCTTCTCGGCCGGGCACAAAAATCTAACTGAGGCTTGGAGGAGGGTCATAGGGGGAGGAGCCAGTGCACACCAGGTAGTCCTAAAGCTTTACTTTTGTGCCCAGTCTCCTGCGGAGCCGCTATTCCCCATGGTCCTTACGGAGTTCCCAGCATCCACTAGGACGTCAGAGAAATCAATATGACTTATCTGTCCATGGGGGGAATCAGGGATGTACAGTCAGTTCCAGTTCCAACGTGTTTCGTCCTATGTTATGGACTACAAAGATGATTCCTTGGGTGAGCCTGGTCACCTACTGCACTTGTTCTTTACACTTTTAGGCACTCTGTTTCCTTTATTGGTTTACAAATTGCCTAGACTGTGCCTCACAGTATACTCGACCAGAGCTGCCACTCACTATTTGAGGAGTGTTTTTAAGTTTATTATAAATCGTTTCAAAGGTCTTGACCACCACACCTGTCACGCTGTCACTTTGTGATTACTGGGGTTTACCAGGGCGCTTTTCTATATAGTTTGTGTGTTTATATATATATATATATATATATATATATATACATACAGAAGACCAAATTCTCCAAAAGAGCAGGTAGCACTCGAAGACTTTGAATCAGCAGTTTTTATTCTCTACGTTTCACATACACACACACACAAACATTTATTTTATTGAAAGGTGATAAAGCCTAATATTTATCTTACTTAAAACCCTCTAAAAGGTGAAAGAACACAGTACGCTATTGGCGTATGGTATACCGTAAGGGTACGCACGTTGCGTAACAATCGCTTAGCCGTAGTCGAGACGCTCGAGCGTCACGTTCGCTCACGGCCAAGAGATCACAGGCAGGCACGCTGTAGGCTGCCGACTAACGTAATGATATGCTACTAGCATAGCGGACGCTTGGGACCACGAGGAGATCACAAGCGGCGCTGATGCTCACAATGTTAAACCTTTATAACTATACTATAACCAATGTATTTATGCAATAAACCTTGGTGCAGTGATAGGGTGTAAATGTAACACAGTGTAACCTTATTAACTTGAAAGCTGTACGAGCGTCTCCGACGCTCTGAGAATACTTAGAAATATAATAAATACACAGATACCGGTATTAGGTTCTAACACCTTATATGAACGTTCTATTTGCAAAAGAATGATACAATACAAGTCATACACTACCAAAATAACATTGACTACCTAACCAGAAAACTACACATGAAATACAATAGCAGTACAATAACACTTAAGAGAAAGAGAGAGAAAGAGGAGAAGAGAGAGAGAGAGATATGGCTCACAATAACAATAAAGGCAATATGGTTGCGGAGATACTTACGCTCAAGGGAAACAATCGCATGCGCCTCTGGATATCCAGCTCCCGATTATCAGTGGTGAGAACCGTTGAAGAGAATAGAGAGCTGGCCCAGATCGGCTTGTCCTTTTATACCCTATACATAATACAGTACAATGGTCCCTATATTCTTATTGTTCATTGGACACAGGAATTCGTCTTCGCATTATAACAAAAGGTCATAGGTTGATTCATACAGGTGGGCTGTGACTATTTCCAACTGCTCAGGTGGGTGGGAAACTAGGTTTCCCGCCGCATGGATAATAAAGTGCAAATAATAGCAAATGTCCATAAACTTCTTATGTCCATAACTATTCGCACGAGCGATTAATCCGCTCCAAACCAACACCGGAATATTGCTAGTTAAATACTCTTCCGATGGATACTAAACACCACTGTATAACCCCTGTCTGACCCTTCGTATCAAACAAAGAGGGATCTCTTTGTCTATGAACATGCTACATTAACTAAACTTTCAGATTCTATCAAAGGGACCATAATCTACAAAATACATTATATGGTTAAAATATGTAACGGTTGAGTCGCCCGCTAGACGCACATAAACTTTACCGTAAATGCGCATACCGTGCGCCTGCGGGTGCACGCAACAGCGAGTATGTGCACGCACGGGAGAGCCCATGCACTCGCAGCGGGGACACGCATGAGGTGCAAATATGGCAATGTGTAGCGTGATATTTTTCTGACTTTGACAAAGGATACAAGGAAAAATTATGAAATGCTTTGTAGAGAACGGATGTAAATGATCATGGTTGGCAAGTATGGCCCGAATGGAATCCTGTGGGAATAATATAGACACAACGTGATTTAATCACAGATAGATGATCAAACGTAAAACATTGATGTGCGGAAAACGTCTCTGTTTTTGCACTTTTTCCAATGTTTACCAATATTTTTTTACTGGCTATCCAATTAGATAAAAAATAAAAAAACACATTTCTCACAAAAACACACGGGTTCACAGGTGAAACAAAATCCCTGATTAACCACATCTTGTGTCTGCTTATCCGGGCTAATTGGATAGCCCCCGGCAAAGCAATTACCCGCGGTCAATGACCGCAAGTAATTGGATACCACCCATAGAATCCATGATAATTTCACATTCATATGTGTTCTTGCGATCGCGGGCTCAAAATCGGGGCAGATTATTGGGGATTTATTTTCGCCTGCCTCAGGCAGGTGAAACTAAATCTCAGATGACTGTCGGCTTCGGTGACAAATGGAATAGCCCCAGTGGGGTCAATTAGCTGCAGTAAATTGAATTTCCCCCTGACTGTTTTATATCAAGCTCATTCATTTATGGAATTTTTCTTTAGTTTTTCCAAACAACATTAGACAAATTTTCATTATACTCACCAATAATTCTTTTACAGTATACTCATAGTTTTCTGCATCTTCTGAGCTAATGAAGAAGTAAAATATAGCTGTCAAAACATATTTTAATGATGCTTTTGGACCTTGTAATTGCAGATCAGCGCTTGTACCAGCAGGGCCTATAGAGTTGCCATCAGATACCCGGGCAGAAATGACAGCTTATCTCATTTTATATAGGTTATTAAAAAAGTCATTCTGCCAGTACTGACAGTGAACCTTATCAAATTCTGTTTAAAGTCAGAGTAAAGGTGGGTACACACTATTAGATATATCTGCAGATCAATTGATCTGCAGATATATCTATGTACGGATCGGGCAGTGTGCTGTGCATACACACAGCCCGATCCGTCGGGGGACTGACGTCATGAACTGGGCGGGCGGGCGCTCGCGCCCGCCCAGTTCACCTGTCAATCACCGCCGGCCGCCGCAGCATGTGTACGGGCGGTCGGACGACCACCCCGTACACACACAGCGACGGGCCAATATATCGTTAGATATATTGGCTGTCGGCTGTGCGGCTGACGCGATACGTCTGTGAACGACGGAGTTCACAGACGTATCGCCCGTACACACTGGCCGACGGTCCCGCGATGTATCGGCCGTTCAAGAGAACGGACGATACATCGACCAGTGTGTACGGGCCTTAACAGTTTGATTTTTTTATTTGTTTAAATTTAGAATATAAAAAAAACCCCCAATAAATAAAATTGATAAATATAGTAGAAAAGGGAAGGTGTTTCCGCAGTCCTGGTATGTGTGAGTAGGTCTAGCAAGTGCCAATTTCCTAGTGAGGTGATACAGAGCCTGATTGTATGGTAACTCTCAGCTTTGTAAAGTAGCCCATGGGCCCTCCAACAAGGTTCCTAAGTCTAGCTTTGCCAGAAGCACTGAGAGTCAGTGCTGGATAAATAGCTGGATTTCTGATATATATTTGTAATAGCAAATTTGTAATTGATAAAATGGGGTAGGACAGTCGCACAGTGGATAGTTTTAATTTCTGTTAATAAACATAAAAAATATATAGATAAGGGAGGATACAGTAGTTAGCAGCAGTGACGTGCAGTCAGGGTAGGCAGGGGGAGCAGAACCTCTTTTGTCATACTATAGTATACTCCAGAGCTTTGACTATAAAAATGATTGGAATAATACAAAGATATTTAAAGATTATAAATATCATACATGTATTATTCTTGTCAGTTTTATAGTCAAAATTCACCAAATTTGCAACACCCTTTTGTGGGCAGTCTTATTTCTGCAACATACTGTTTTCATATTATTAGTTAGTAAGGAGAAGAATATAGTGATTATACACTGCTCAAAAAAATAAAGGGAACACTTAAATAACACATCCTAGATCTGAATGAATGAAATATTCTTATTAAATACTTTGTTCTTTACATAGTTGAATGTGCTGACAACAAAATCACACAAAAATTATCAATGGAAATCAAATGTATTAACCTATGGAGGTCTGGATTTGGAGTCACACTCAAAATTAAAGTGGAAAAACACACTACAGGCTGATCCAACTTTGATGTAATGTCATTAAAACAAGTCAAAATGAGGCTCAGTAGTGTGTGTGGCCTCCACATGCCTGTATGACCTCCCTACAACCCACACAAGTGGCTCAGGTAGTGCAGCTCATCCAGGATGGCACATCAATGCGAGCTGTGGCAAGAAGGTTTGCTGTGTCTGTCAGCGTAGTGTCCAGAGCATGGAGGCGCTACCAGGAGACAGGCCAGTACATCAGGAGACGTAAAGAAGGCTGCAGGTGGGCAACAACCCAGCAGCAGGGCCGCTACCTCCGCCTTTGTGCAAGGAGGAACAGGAGGAGCACTGCCAGAGCCCTGCAAAATGACCTCCAGCAAGCCACAAATGTGCATGTGTCTACTCAAACGATCAGAACACCAAGACTGGCAAATTCGCCACTGGCGCCCTGTGCTCTTCACAGATGAAAGCAGGTTCTCACTGAGCACATGTGACAGACGTGACAGAGTCTAGAGACGCCAAGGAGAACGTTCTGCTGCCTGCAATATCCTCCTGCATGACCGGTTTGGCAGTGGGTCAGTAATGGTGTGGGGTGGCATTTCTTTGGGGGGGCCGCACAGCCCTCCATGTGCTCGCCAGAGGTAGCCTGACTGCCATTAGGTACCGAGATGAGATCCTCAGGCGTTGTAGAGAGGTCATACAGGCATGTGGAGGCCACACACACTACTAATCCTCATTTTGACTTTCTTTTAAGGACATTATATCAAAGTTGGATCAGCCTGTAGTGCGTTTTTCCACTTTAATTTTAGTGTGACTCCAAATCCAGACCTCCATGGGTTAATAAATTTGATTTCCATTGATCATTTTTGTGTGATTTTGTTGTCAGCACATTCAACTATGTAAAGAACAAAGTATTTAATAAGAATATTTCATTCATTCAGATCTAGGATGTGTTATTTTAGTGTTCCCTTTATGTTTTTGAGCAGTGTATATTATATTATAGAGAGAGTGAGAGTAAAAAAGTATATACTGCTGCATCTTGGTATAATGCCCACAAGAACCATCAGGTTCATACAGTATAGCCAGGATATAATGGAGTCCGAGTTCGCCAGCCGAGTGGAACGCCGGTCGAACTCAAACTTTTTTTTAAAGGGGCAATCATGTACAAGCCTAAACCATGCCTTGTACATGATTGCCCCTTTAAAAAACTAGGATTTTAATTACCTACCGGTAAATCCTTTTCTCGTAGTCCGTAGAGGATGCTGGGGGTCCACATTGGTACCATGGGGTATAGACGGGTCCCTTGGGAGCCATGGGCACTTTAAGAGTTTAACAGTGTGGGCTGGCTCCTCCCTCTATGCCCTCCTACCAGATTCAGTCTAGATACTGTGCACGAGGAGACGGACATACTTCGAGAGAAGGAAACACACAGATAGTGGTGAGATTCTATGGACTACGAGAAAAGGATTTACCGGTAGGTAATTAAAATCCTATTTTCTCTTACATCCTAGAGGATTCTGGGGTCCACATTAGTACCATGGGGATGTACCAAAGCTACCAGTACGGGAGGGAGAGCGCTGAGGCTCCTGCAGAACCGATTGACCAAACTTTAGGTCCTCAAAGGCCAAAGTATCGAACTTGTACAACTTAGCAAACATGTTCGACCCTGACCAAGTTGCTGCGCGGCAAAGTTGTAAAGCCGAGACACACCGGGCAGCCGCCCAAGAAGAACCCACCTTACGAGTAGAGTGAGCCATAACAGATTTTGGACACGGCAAGTCTGCCGTAGAATAAGCATGTTGGATAGTGAACCTGATCCAGCGAGAAATCATCTGCTTAGAAGCAGGACACCCAATCTTGTTGGGGTCATAAAGGACAAACAGAGAGTCCGACTTTCTGTGACGAGAAGTTCTCTTCACATAAATCTTCAAAGCCCTTACCACATCCAAGGATTTTGAAGTAATTGAGGAGTCAGTAGCCACTGGCACCCCAATAGTGGTTGATATGAAAAGCCGACACAACCTTAGGAAGAAACTGTTGACGGGTCCGGAGCTCAGCTCTATCTTCGTGGAAGATCAAGTAGGGGCTTTTACAAGACAAAGCCCCCAACTCCGACACACGTCTAGCAGAAGCTAAGGCAAACAAAGTGACAGCCTTCCATGTGAGAAACTTGACCTCAACCTCCTGTAAAGGCTCGAACCAATCTGATTGCAGGAACTGCAACACCACCTTAAGATCCCAAGGTGCCGTAGGAGGCACAAAGAGAGGCTGGATGTGCAGCACCCCTTTCAAGAAAGTCTGGACCTCAGGGAGGGAAGCCAACTGTTTCTGGAAGAAAATAGACAAGGCCGAAATCTGGACTTTTAAGCAGCCCAAACGTAGGCCCACATCCACACCGGCTTGCAGGAAGAGGAGACACATACTTTTTCCAAATGCGATGGTAATGTTTAGACGTTACTCCTTTCCTAGCCTGGATCAGGGTAGGAATAACCTTTTGCGGAATGCCGTTTCGAGCTAAGATCTGGCGTTCAACCTCCATGCCGTCAACGTAGCCGTGGTAAGTCTTGATGAGCGAACGGCCCCTGTTGCAGAAGGTCCTCTCGAAGAGGAAGAGGCCTCGGATATTCCAGCAGTAACTCCAGAAGATCCGCGTAACAAGCCCTTCTTGGCCAGTCCGGAGCAATGAGGATCGCCTGAACTCTTGTTCTTTTTATAAATTTTAGAGTCCTTTGGATGAGTGGAAGTGGAGGGAACACATACACTGACTTGTACACCCACGGAGTCACCAGGGCATCCACCGCCACTGCCTGTGGGTCTCTCGACCTGGAACAGTACCTGCGAAGCCTCTTGTTGAGGTGGGAGGCCATCATGCCTATGTGAGGTACGCCCCAAAGACTTGTCACTTCTGCGAACACCTCTGGGTGGAGACTCCACTCTCCTGGATGGAGATCATATCTGCTGAGGAAGTCCGCTTCCCAATTGTCCACTCCTAGAATGAAGATTGACGACAGCGCCATCGCGTGTCTTTCTGCCCAGAGGAGGATCTTTGTTACATCTGTCATTGCAGCTCTGCTCTTCGTTCCGCCTTGTCGGTTGATGTAGGCTACCGTCGTTACATTGTCCGACTGCACCTGGATGGCCTGACCTTGCAGAAGATGTGCCGCTTGTAGAAGGCCATTGAATACGGCTCTCAGTTCCAGAATGTTTATTGGAAGGACGGATTCCAGATTTGACCACCTTCCTTAGAAGTTTTCCCCTTGGATTACCGCACCCCAACCCCTGAGACTTGCATCCATGGTTAGAAGGATCCAGTTCTGAATACCGAACCTGCGGCCCTCGAGAAGGTGAGGTATTTACAGTCACCATAGGAGTGAAATCCTGGCTTTCGGCGACAGACGTATCCTCCGGTGCATGTGTAGGTGGGATCCCGACCACTTGTCCAGAAGATCCAGTTGGAAGGACCATGCATGAAATCTTCCGTACTGTAGAGCCTCGTAGGAGGCAACCATCTTCCCCAGAAGATGAATGCACTGATGAACCGATACCCGGGTAGGCTTCAAGACATCCCGGACCATTGTTTGTATCACCAACGCTTTCTCCAGTGGTAGAAATACCTTCTGCACTTCAGTGTTGAGGATCATCCCTAGGAACGATAATCTCCTTCTCGGCTCCAAATGTGACTTTGGAAGATTCCGGATCCAACCATGATCACGGAGCAGTCGAGTTGTGAGAACAATAGACTGCAACAACGTCTCCCTGGACAATGCTTTTATCAGCAGATCGTCCAGATATGGAATTATGTTCACTCCCTGCTTGCGGAGTAGAAGCATCATCTCTGCCATTACTTTGGTGAACACCCTCGGTGCCGTGGAAAGGCCAAATGGTATCTAAGGATACCATGAATTCCCCCTCCTCCAGACCTGAGATCTCTCAGAGATTCCATCTTGAACTTGAATTCCCTCAAATATGGATTTAACGATTTGAGGTTCAATATTGGTCTGAACGAACCATCCGGCTTCGGTACAACAAAAAGGTTTGAGTAGTAACCTTTGTTTTCCAGATGAGGTGGAACTGGAACAATGATATTTGCCCTTTCCAATTTTTGAATGGCTTCCTGTAAAATAACCCTTTCTGTCAGCAAAGCTGGTAAGCCTGAATTGAAAAATCTGTGAGGCGGGAGCTCTTGAAACTCCAGTCTGTACCCCTGAGATACAATATCTTGTACCCAGGGATCCAGTAATGAGGACGCCCAGACATGACTGAAATTTCTTAGTCTTGCTCCCACCTGTCCGATCTCCAGGCTGGGAGGTCCACCGTCATGCCGAGGATTTTAAGGAAGCAGAACCCGGCTCTGTTCCTGGGAGCCTGCCGGTGCAGGTTTTCTGAATTGTCCCCGACCAACTCTCAAGAAAGTGGAAGGGGGTTTGGACTTTTTAACTTTCGTGGTCCGAATGGACTGCATTGTAGACGTAGGATAAGATTTCCTAGTCGGCTGTGTTGCAGAGAGAAGGAAAGTTGACTTACCCGCAGTTGCCGTGGAGATCCACGCATCTAATGCTTCCCCAAACAGAGCCTGACCTGTGAAGGGTAGGTTCTCCACACTCTTCTTGGATTCAGTATCCGCAGACCATTGGCGCAGCCAGAGTCCCCTGCGTGCCGAGACAGCCATGGAAGAAGCTCTCGCATTAAGATGTCCAAGGTCCTTCATGGCTTCCACCATGAAACCTGCAGAATCCTGTATGTGATGTAAAAACAATTCAATGTCACTTCTATTCATAGAATCTAATTCCTCTAATAAAGTGCCTTACCACTTTACTATGGCCTTAGAAATCCATGCACAAGCAATAGTGGGTCATAACGGTACGCCATTAGCTGTGTATAATGATTTGAGTGCAGTCTCAATTTTGCGGTCAGCCGGCTCTTTTAAAGCGGTGGACCCAGGGACAGGTAAAACCACCTTCTTAGACAACCTAGATACAGATGTGTCTACCACAGGGGGGTTTTCCCACTTTTTCGTGTCCTCCTCAGGGAAAGGAAAAGCAATGAGAACCCTTTTTGGGATCTGGAACCTTTTCTCCGGGTTTTCCCAGGATTTTTCAAACAGTGCGTTTAATTCCTTAGACGCAGGGAATGTAAGGGAGGTTTTCTTATTGTCTGTAAAATAAGCCTCCTCTACCTGCTCAGTACCTTATCAGTAATGTGTAAAATGTCCCTAATAGCCTCAATCATGAGTTGCACCCCCTTAGCAACCCCCCCCCCCCCAGTATATCACCATCACCATCCCCTGAATCAGAGTCGGTGTCCGTGTCAGCTTGCATTATCTGGGCAAGAGCACGCTTGTTAGGGTATATAGTGGGAGCTGAATACAATAAAACCTCTACAGATTGTCTTAAAACCTGTGTTTCAGTCTCATTATGAGCTATCCTAGATGAAATCTGGGATATCATTCCCCGGATAGAAGCCACCCATACGGGGTTTGGATTCAGAAGCCTTGGACAGTATATTACATTCCTGAGTACATGGAATGGACTTTTCAGGAGAAGATACACACACTGCAGCACACAGAGTCCCTGGACACTGTAATGTGAGAAAGATCAACACACTGTCAAAGTCAGAAAAATATCTCTATGCACACTACCATATTTGCACCTCACACAGGTCCGTGCTGCGCATGCGTGCGCTCTCCCGTACGTGCGCATACTCACAGTCGCGGGCACCCGCAGGCGCACGGTATGCGTATTTACGGTAGAGTTTATGTGATCGTAGCGTGCGACTCAATCGTTACATATTTTCACTATATAATGTATTTTGTAGATCATGGTCCCTTTGATAGATTCTGAAAGTTTAGTTAACATAGCATGTTCCTGAACAGAGAGATCCCTCTTTGTATTGTACGAAGGGTCTAACAGGGGTCATACAGTGGTGTTTGGTACCCATCGGAAGAGTATTTAAATAGCAATATTCCGGTGTTGGTTTGGAGCGGATTAATCGCTCGTGCGAATAGTTATGGACATAAGAAGTTTATGTCCATTTACTATTATTTGTTCTTATTTAGTCATGCGGCGGGAAACTCAGTGTCCCACCCACCTGAACAGTTGGAAGCAGTCACAGCCCACCTGTATGAATCAACCTATGACCTTTTGTTATAATGCGAAGCCGAATTCCTGTGTCCAATGAACAATGAGATTGTAGGGACCATTGAATTGCATTGTGTGTGGGGCATAAATAGGCAGGCCGACCATATCCAGTTCACTCTCTTCAACGGTTCTCATTGCTGATAATCGGGAGCTGGATATCGAGGCGCATGCGATCGTTTCCCCTTGTGCGTAAGTGTTTCTCCGCAACTATATTGATCTTCTTGTTATTGTGGGCCAATTTCTCTCTCTCTCTCCCTTCTCCCCTTTCTCTCTTATTTTCCTTTAAATAGTAATTGTATTATATTTCCTGTGTAGTTATCTGGTTAGGTAGTCTATGTTATATTGTAGTGTATGATTTGTATTTGTATTAATTCTTTTGCAAGTATATCATTCATAATATATATATTAGGCGTTGGACCCTAAGCACGGTATCTGTGTAATTCTTATAGTGTTAAGTATTCTCAGAGCGTCGGTGACGCTCATACAGCTTTTGAGTTAATAAGGTTACACTAGGTTGCATCTACACCCTATCTCTACACTAAGGTTTTACAGCATATTTCATTGTTTATGGTTTAGATATAAAGGTTTAACATTGTGAGCGTCAGCGCCGCTGGTGATCTCCTCGTGGTCCCGAGCGTCCGCTACGCTATAGCGAATCATTAAGTTAGTCAGCAGCCAATAGCGTGCCTGCCTGTGATCTCTTGGCCGTGAGCGAACGTGACGCTTGAGCGTCTCGACTACGGCTAAGCGATTGTTACGCAACGTGCGTACCCTTACGGTACTTCATACGTAGATAGAGTACAGTGTTCTTAGACCTCATAAAGGGTATTATATAAGATAAATATTTAGCTTTATCAATTGCGGGCTCGTCCTGTCCTTCACATATCTGCACTAGGTAATTTCAGCAGACATTATCCAGCAGCAAAGGGCGGGAGATCATATTCCTCGTAGTGCTGTTTGGATAAGCGTCTGCTTCTCTTAGTAAAGGGTGCTGAAGGAATCCGGGAACCGGAGGTAAGAACAACACGCTAGTCTCTTTTAAAACTGTTTATTTTTCTGTCTTGCGTACACACGCACGCACACATATATATCTGCATTTCTTTTTTTCATTTGTGTATTTTCGTATATCACTCTCCTGTTTGCCAGTTTTATAGTTGATAAACGTGCTAAGAGAGATTTGCCGCTATTTTATAGTTTAAGAGTAAAGGTAATATAGTTAAAGTATAGACAAACACAGCTGTGCCTGAGAGACAAGGCGAAGTCAGTGTGGTGCGCGGTAGATGATAAAGGATCATCTACATTGATAAACGTATAAATTGTGTTACGGTGGATCTTTGCTTTGCGTACACGTGTCTCTAACAAAGGACTGAGACTTGTGTACGCAATCCAAGGGCCGACGCACGCAGCGTATATTACGCAACGGAGCGTACGGGTACGCCCACGTAACTCAAATCACAAGCGTTAATTTTTTTTCAACGCGATAAATAGCGCAACGCGGTAAATAACGCAAGGCGATAAATCGCGCAAATCTATTTTAACATTCGAAATTTAAATTAACAGATCCTTCTCCTAATTTGTAACACATCTGGTCTAAAGAGAAATTTCTGCGCAGAAATAGAAATAGAAACAAAAGTGTATATGTGGTGAGTGAGTGTTTGTTTTTACAATTTTTGAGGTTGAACCACAAGAAAAGTCGAGTTCTCGTGAGGTACATGCGTGTAAGTGACGTACATGGTGGCTAGGGAGGCATCCCTGGTTAAAACATACAATTTGAGCATTAGAGTGTAGCAGACCAGGAGGTCATACTGTAACAGACCAGGAGGTCATAGCAGACCAGCAGGTTCAGGTACAGCAGACAAGGAAGTCCGCTATACAGTCCACAGGCACAACACCAAGAAAGGGTTGGTGCAACACCCATATAGGCCATACAAGCTCTGGCTGAAGGAATTCGCAGCCGCAATTTTCGATTCCACTGGTCGCTCCGTACATAAGATTAGTTGCTTATGTGCTGAACGATTGTACCGCACGTAATTGTGTGCATTAGTAAACCTGACCGGTACTATTTGTGTACGAAGGTCATAAACGCTATTTGTACATTGTAACGTGATTTGTGTAATTTTTTTTTATTTTAAGGGAGGTTCGCTGCTCACTCAGGAACTATCCAACAACCAATAGTTACTGGAAAGAGTAAGTGTTCTTCGGATCACCCTCACAGGTTCCAGTAAATAGAGGTTCAGGTCGCAGGGGCCCTGGGTCGAGTACGCCAGCACCATATCGGTGTGATCAGGTCGTATTGGTCGGCGTGGGCGAGTGAGTGGGGTACTCGGTAAACCGCCACCGTCAGCCTATTTTGAACATTTTGGTTTGCGTAAGGGTTGGTTGAATAAAGCAACACCTTCGAACTATGGGGGCCACTTGTTCAGGTAGGGGGCGATCAACCTCGGTTCGGGTTGATTCAGTGAACCGACCAGTCGGGTCGGCAAGATACGTAATGTGTGAGAAATACGGAAGTCACACAGAAGCTTTATGTGATGAATGGGAGAGAATGACGGTACATGACGGGGAGAAATTCCCAAGAGTAGGTAGCTTCAGCACAGAAGTGTTAACGAATTTAAGGAGAAGGATATGTCTCATTAAATCAGCAAAGAGACGAATCAAGCATTATGATTATTTACAGTTGTGGCAACAGGAGGGTGACATACAGAGAGGATTGGCTCAGGCGGTGGGATCTGGCTCGATCAGAAAACTGATAGCCACGGCCCCACCGCCACCATATATATCGGGAGAAAAATTGGTTGCGGAGAATGACGCATTAAGGTGTAACAAACAAACACTTAGCAACTGTGTAAATGTTAAAGATAATGTTAACCAATTAACCAATGCAAGTATTAACCCGTGCAAGTTGTACCCTGTTTTGAACTTTCCTCAGGAGCGTGATCAAGAGGACGAATCGGCAACAATTTCAGCGCTCTCTCTAGCAGCCACCATAGCAGAGACCACAGTAGGCACAGCTCCACCCCCGAGATTAGTAACAAAGGCCCCTAGCGGAGGGATAGGTGAGGTCGTATCAACGGGTAAGTACGGCACCATACACTATGCTGAAACTATTTCACCACAGCCTGTAGAATCTACACAGAATGAGGTTGTTAGAGTTAATTCTGTTAAGGTAATAGTAGTTCCAAATGGGAAAACAGACACTTCAGGAGTCACTCCTGTTAGGAACATTGCCATGTACAGCCCATTTTCCCGAATGGAATTAAGGACCATAGTGTCGGAATTCCCTGACCCTAGAAAAGACTTAGTTGCCAGCCAAAAATACATCAGAGACCTAGGTAACACGTTAGAGCCCAACAATAAAGACTGGCAGATATTGCTGAGAGCATGTTTACCCTCCAATGTCGACGCAGCTCAATTTTTAGCTGACTGTGGATTAGATCAGGATGTACCTCTTACAGATGTGTACAACAAAGACAATGTAAAAAGAATAAGCTTACAGTTAAAAGAGTATTTCCCAGCCGTAGTTAAATGGAACAAAATATTCTCCATTAAACAGAAGGAGTCATAAACAGCTGCAGAGTATTTTCACAGAGCATTATCAGAAATGGCAAAATACACAGGCATAGAGGACATTAAAACAAACATAAACCATCGAGAAGTAGCAGTATCGGTACTGATGGATGGTTTAAAAGAGTCATTGAAGACTAGGGTACAGACCACACAACCATGTTGGCGAGGTCTGTCTGTGGCTACTTTGAGAGAGGCTGCTATTGATCACGATAGGAACATCACCAGACACAGGGAACAACAAGGTGATAAATTAATGTCAGTAAGTATACAGGCCCTGACAACAAGGCAGCCTTTGTTTATATCACCAAACCCTGTGGGTAAGTCAAATGTGGTTACTTGTTATTCTTGTCATAAACAGGGACACATGGCACGAGATTGTAGAATGAAGAATTCACGAAACTCATACCAACCCCCTAGACAACGACACGACACACGACATTGGGAGCAAGGTCCGCAGAAACGGAGTTATGAGCCACATACAGGGGAAACAAAAAGATACCCCCCGAACAGAGACTGGCAAGCCTCTGGTAGCTCCCAATTAACTCCATCACAAGTAGTTGCTGCCAGCGGGATTCAGGGAGGTCACCATACCCAATAGGGGTGTGGCCATACCTGTAATCTACAACCAGTAAAATTGATTGCAAGCCTTGGAAGTGAACCACAAATTGCAATCAATGTAGCTGGTAAATCATTAAACTTTCTTGTAGACACAGGGGCGGCCAAATCAGTGATAAATTCGACAGTGGGCATGAGAACCACTGGTAAGACAATTCCAGCCATAGGGGTAACGGGAGTAGTCCAGCACTACCCTGTTAGCAAACCAGCCGAGATTACAATAGGGCCTTTACATACCAAGCATTCCTTTTTGCTGGCTGCATCGGCACCGACTAATCTCCTGGGAAGAGACTTACTGTGTAAAATGGGGTGCGTCATTTATTGTACTCATGAAGGTGTATTCTTGGACATACCTGAGAATCACGCTCAGGAAGTGCGAGACATGTTAGACTCCCCGTCAAAATTAATGTCACATACCATTATGACAAATAGGACTCCCTCCCAAGTAGAAGAAATGACATCTCAGATACCAGAGTCACTTTGGACTAAAGATGGACAGGACACTGGATTAATGGCAAACGTAGCTCCGATAGTTGTACAAGTAAAAGATGGTAGGATAGCTCCAAAAATCCCACAGTACCCTCTGAAGCCAGAGGTGGAGTTAGGAGTGTATCCCGTAATAGAGCGCTTGCTACAACAGGGCATTCTGGTAAGAACGTCCAGCACTGCCAATAGTCCCATCTTCCCGGTTAAAAAGAGTGGGGGGAGGGGTTACCGGCTAGTGCAGGATCTAAGGGGGATTTACAAAATAGTTGAGAGTCAGTTCCCCGTAGTGCCAAATCCAGCTGTCATCCTAATGCAAATCCCTCCCACTGCGAAATTTTTCACTGTTATTGACCTCTGCTCCGCTTTCTTTTCGGTACCTCTGCACCCTGACAGTCAATATTTGTTTGCATTTACATACAGAGGAGTCCAATACACATGGACTCGATTACCACAAGGATTCATAGATAGCCCAAGTATATTTTCTCAGGCTTTGCATGATTGTTTACAGTCTTTCCAACCAGTGAGTGGATCAGTATTAATACAGTACGTGGATGATCTACTACTGTGTTCTGATTCATTGGAAGCATCCCTGAAGGATACGAAACAGCTCCTGTTTCATCTTTCAGACACAGGACACAAGGTTTCCAAAGACAAGTTGCAATTATGCCAAACTAAGGTAAAATATTTGGGACACTGTCTAACACAAGGACTGAGACACCTGACCGCTGATAGAATTCAAGCAATTAGAGACATGACTCTGCCACAAACCCAGCAACAGATCAGAACATTTTTAGGAATGTGTGGGTATTGCCGTAACTGGATCCCAGGGTTTTCCATCCTAGCGTTACCCTTGCAGGAGATGGTCTCCTCAAACAAACCTGATCGGATTTCGCATACAGACGAGTCTGAGACAGCATTTGAGAGACTTAAACAGTGCCTAACGCAGGCACCAGCATTGGGTATGCCTGACTATGGGAAACCCTTTGAACTATACGGAACAGAAAGTGCTGGTTGCGCGGCAGGCGTACTAACCCAAAAGCACGGTGATGCCAGCAGGCCGGTAGCATATTACAGCGCTCAGCTAGATACGGTAGCGCGATCCCTCCCCACATGCTTGCGAAGCGTTGCTGCGATAGCATTGCTAGTAACGAAAAGCGAAGACGTCGTGCTAGGTCACAACCTCACAATTCATACACCACATGCAGTGTCAGCCTTGTTAAATTCTGCCCAAACCAGACACGTCTCATCAGCGCGGTTTACAAGATGGGAATTGGCACTAATGGCCCCCGTAAACATCACCATAAGGAGATGCAGTGCATTAAATCCTGCAACATATCTCCCAAGTGTGCCTGGACAGGCACAAAGGGTGGAGGATGAGAGTGGTGGGGAAGGAGAATTTAATACAAAGGAAGACACACATGATTGTATGGAATATTTGACCCAAAATTTTACCGCAAGGCCTGACATCAGTGACAACCCTTTGGAAGATGTAGAACTTACGTTCTACACGGACGGTAGTTGTCATAGACAGTCAGACTCGGGAGACTTGTGTACTGGATACGCAGTCGTAGATGACCAAGGCACCATAGAAGCGGAACCGCTAGGCCCACCTCACTCAGCCCAGGTTGCTGAACTGGTCGCCCTAACCAGAGCATGTGAATTGGCTAAGGGCAAATCAGCCAATATCTACACCGATTCTAGATACGCATTCGGGGTAGTCCATGATTTCGGAGCCCTATGGCGCCTCAGAAATTTCATGACGGCAGCTGGTACACCGGTAGCGCATGCAGCTCACATAAAAAGGCTTCTAACAGCGATACAGGAACCCGACAGAGTGGCTGTTATCAAATGTAAAGCACACACATATAGCCAAGACCCAGTATCACTTGGTAACAGCCGAGCAGACGAAGCTGCTAAATTAGCAGCTGCTACCCCCAGACAGACAGACACCACACAACTGATGGTATTTAATACCATCAACACACAGAAGTTGTGTGAGATGCAAAATTTGTGTTCCACACAGGAAAAGGCAGTCTGGAAGGCAAAGGGATATGGTCAGGAGTCCTCAGGACTCTGGACGGATGGACACGGTAAACCAGTGGCCCCCAAAGCATACCTTCCATGCTTAGCTGAGGCAGCTCACGGGCTGACTCATCTGGGCAAGGAAGGGATGTGCAAGTTGGTAAGAGCATATTGGTGTGCCCCAGGATTTTCTTCTCATGCGAGTAAAAGGGCAATGTCATGCCTTACCTGTCTGAGAAGGAACATCGGAAAGGCAATACCTACAGAACCATCTCATATCCCACCTGCCGGCGGCCCTTTCCAGGTAATACAGATTGACTTTATTCAATTACCCCCTTGTCGAAATTTGAAATATGTACTTGTTTGTATAGATGTTTTCTCAAATTGGGTCGAAGCATTTCCGGCGGCCACAAATACCGCTATGTTTACTGCTAAGAAAATTGTGCAGGAATTTGTATGTAGATATGGTATCCCTAGAATTATCGAAAGTGATAGGGGTACCCATTTTACAGGTGATGTCTTTCAAGGAATGTGTAAATTGATGGGAATTGATAGCAAGCTGCACACTCCATACCGTCCACAGGCGAGTGCGAAAGTGGAAAGAGTGAACAGCACTATTAAAAATAAACTGAGTAAAGTGATGGCAGAGACAGGATTGACATGGCCAGAAGCTTTACCCATTGTACTGTACAGCATCAGAACCATTCCCAGGTCCCCTCTTAATCTGTCTCCCTTTGAAATCTTGTTTGGTCGACAACCGCATGTTATGATTAACCCTCAGGATGATTTGAAGTGTAACAATGAAGTGACTGTAAAATACTTGATTAACATGAGTAAACAGTTGAGGAATCAAAATGATAATCTGAAGTTAGTGATTCCTGATTTACCAGATAGTAATTGTCATGACATTGAACCTGGGGATTATGTAATGATACGGAATTTTCTACGCTCAGGTTGCCTTATTGACAGATGGGAAGGACCATACCAGGTCTTATTGACTAGCACTACAGCATTGAAGGTTGCTGAGAGAGAGACTTGGGTTCATTCGTCCCACTGTAAAAAGGTTGCTGATCCAGAGAGGCCCCGTGATAAGGAACAGACGGTAGAGGTTGTATCACTGGAGTGTCTGTTCCAGGAGGACTGAGGCGGCACCTGAGCATTGAAAATCACAAGACCAAAAGCAGTTGTCGATCCCCTGTTCCCTTTTATTGTTTTTCTCCAACTTCCCATCCCCTCAAATTATTTTTTTTTCCCCTTCTCATTCTTCTCCGTTTCCTCCTACAAGATGGACTTGCCCCAAGAGACTGTGATCCGGATTTTCCTGTTGACCATGATGTTGACCAGAGCAGTCTGTTCCGGCGAGAGTACCATGGAGGTCGAGAGAGGTTCTGGAATGGGTTCTGATGACAGAGATGGAGGCGTAGTTTTCCAAGAACAACATAATCAACAAGCAAAGGCGAGTATCAGAAAACGATCCGATAGCATTGACCATAGAAGGAATTGTGAAGGATTGTTAGCTGAAGAAAACTGTATCTGTCGGCTCTGTAACAATGTCATTGAGGATGGGTGCATAAAGAAATGCCAATCCAGTTTTAATATCCATATGGACCGGCATCCATTGAGTGACTATCACTCCTTAGTGGGTAGTGTGTTAAATAAAACAGATTGTTGGGTATGCTCTCAAGTACCTCAAGGTCATAGCAAATCAGGGCTAGTACCATTTCCTTTAACGTTAGGGGAGGTACTTGAGTTAAGTGGTGGGAGACCGGTGGACAGGAGGTTTAATATCTCCAGCCCTCCTAGTTTGAAGCTCCACCAATACCATGTGGATAGGTCCCTATTATGTTTTAACATCTCCAATCCCCGAAAGCCGGGAAATTGGGAAGTGTCATGGAGTAATCAAACCATGACCTTTTCGCATAGAGCAGATAGAATGCCTACAGATACAGAGCTTATACGCCACATAGCCAGTAGAGGAAAATCTTTCCGGTATAGGTATACCTTAGGAAATAGGATTACGAGAGTTGGAGAGGTATCACCAGGATACTGTGCACATATCGTACAACCTGATACGTGTACTAAGCAGATGGAAGAATTAGGGTTAGGAGATTTCACATGGAAGGTGTGTAATATGGTTATGTCCTACTCCGTCCCATATGTTCTCCCCGATGATGCATATTTCATATGCGGGAGAAAGGCGTATAAGTGGCTTGCCCCAAACTCTGAAGGATTGTGTTATATTGGAAAAGTACTGCCTGAAGTAATGACTGTATCACATGACAAAATGAAAGACATACACCGTGTTGCCCAAACTCCTTATACTCACACCCATTACGAGCACGTAGTTAAATGGCACCTGATAGAAAGAACAGAGCATCCGGCCTCTGACATGATCCATGAATCCACCGGGATTCAGTTTCTAATCGCGTTAGACATCACTCGCACCGCCAGAGGAGTGTTGAATTATAAATACATATCTGCGCTCGCCAATTTGTTAGATAATATCACTGAAATGTATGATGACACGTTTAGGTATACTGGAAGAGAACTTCAGGCTTATAAAACAGAACTGGTACAGCATAGAATGGTTCTTAATTACCTCACAGCAGTGACAGGCGGATATTGTGTCACACTGGCAACACAATACGGCGTGAAATGTTGCACATATATTACGAATAGCACCGAGGACCCGGTCGAGGTCATAGACCAAAAGATGGACGATATTCTCCAACTGAAGTGGGAATTTCGCAAGAGACACAATCTCACTCTTGCTGCTGTAGGTAATGAGCTGACTGGTTGGGTGTCATGGTTGAACCCGCGAAATTGGTTCTCTGGTTTAGGAGACTGGGCTCAAGGAGTCATAATGGATGTTGGGAAGTTTCTCCTATGTATCTTAGGTGTTATCATAACGATTGGTTTGATATTTAGATGCGGTCAGGCTTTAATGAGGTGCAATCGTCGTACTAGGGTAATGAGTTTGAGGAGTGAGGAAACTGTAATTCCAATGGACTTGATTTATGACCCAAATGTAGAAACAATGATGTGATGAAAATGCGATTTCTACGGTCCGTTTCTTTCACCTGTTTTTCCGTTTCCTCCAAGGTAAAAAGACCCACTTGGACGAGGAATTTGATGAGCCGATATACAGACAACAGAGGGATTAAAGAAGAAGTTTTGACAACCTGATACACAGATTTTTGATGAACTATGCCATGGATCCCCAGTTTCCCTAGAAATTTAAAAATTACGCTAGCCCAACACTTTTGTAAATCTATGGACATTGACAGCTTTTGCTCGCACCTTATGGGCAAAAGCACAAAGAAGACTGCATTCAACAGACACCAAACAAGACCTCAATCGACGAATGTACATTTACCTGACATAGAATACCACCGCATTTACCGTAATTATGTCTTTTCTTCATTTCTACAACCCTCAGGTAATGACACACATAGTCGATAGGGAATACAGGCACAGATATCAGCAATCACATATCTCCCCCATTCATGTATCATCAACTAAAATGTGCTCCCCCATTTTGTTACAACCAAAGCCGAAAAGAGCTCGGTAAAGTTTGACAGCCCATCCACAGACCCGTACCACGGGATAAGAAGGAATTCAAATGTATACTTCGCAATACCTCGAAGCTTGATTTAAAACACGTACGGCACGATGATACATGACCCCCAAGCACGGATTCATACACACATGCTTCTGCTATCTCACTAGGTCATACCCTTTTCCTACCTTCTCCTCTCCTCCCCTACCCAACCATGTAAATGTATTAACCCCTGACATATATTTTTCTCTTTTGAAATGTTTTAGAAGGTGGCAGTTATTATTGACTGCCAAAGGGTGGACTGTCAAAGTCAGAAAAATATCTCTATGCACACTACCATATTTGCACCTCACACAGGTCCGTGCTGCGCATGCGTGCGCTCTCCCGTACGTGCGCATACTCACAGTCGCGGGCACCCGCAGGCGCACGGTATGCGTATTTACGGTAGAGTTTATGTGATCGTAGCGTGCGACTCAATCGTTACATATTTTCACTATATAATGTATTTTGTAGATCATGGTCCCTTTGATAGATTCTGAAAGTTTAGTTAACATAGCATGTTCCTGAACAGAGAGATCCCTCTTTGTATTGTACGAAGGGTCTAACAGGGGTCATACAGTGGTGTTTGGTACCCATCGGAAGAGTATTTAAATAGCAATATTCCGGTGTTGGTTTGGAGCGGATTAATCGCTCGTGCGAATAGTTATGGACATAAGAAGTTTATGTCCATTTACTATTATTTGTTCTTATTTAGTCATGCGGCGGGAAACTCAGTGTCCCACCCACCTGAACAGTTGGAAGCAGTCACAGCCCACCTGTATGAATCAACCTATGACCTTTTGTTATAATGCGAAGCCGAATTCCTGTGTCCAATGAACAATGAGATTGTAGGGACCATTGAATTGCATTGTGTGTGGGGCATAAATAGGCAGGCCGACCATATCCAGTTCACTCTCTTCAACGGTTCTCATTGCTGATAATCGGGAGCTGGATATCGAGGCGCATGCGATCGTTTCCCCTTGTGCGTAAGTGTTTCTCCGCAACTATATTGATCTTCTTGTTATTGTGGGCCAATTTCTCTCTCTCTCTCCCTTCTCCCCTTTCTCTCTTATTTTCCTTTAAATAGTAATTGTATTATATTTCCTGTGTAGTTATCTGGTTAGGTAGTCTATGTTATATTGTAGTGTATGATTTGTATTTGTATTAATTCTTTTGCAAGTATATCATTCATAATATATATATTAGGCGTTGGACCCTAAGCACGGTATCTGTGTAATTCTTATAGTGTTAAGTATTCTCAGAGCGTCGGTGACGCTCATACAGCTTTTGAGTTAATAAGGTTACACTAGGTTGCATCTACACCCTATCTCTACACTAAGGTTTTACAGCATATTTCATTGTTTATGGTTTAGATATAAAGGTTTAACATTGTGAGCGTCAGCGCCGCTGGTGATCTCCTCGTGGTCCCGAGCGTCCGCTACGCTATAGCGAATCATTAAGTTAGTCAGCAGCCAATAGCGTGCCTGCCTGTGATCTCTTGGCCGTGAGCGAACGTGACGCTTGAGCGTCTCGACTACGGCTAAGCGATTGTTACGCAACGTGCGTACCCTTACGGTACTTCATACGTAGATAGAGTACAGTGTTCTTAGACCTCATAAAGGGTATTATATAAGATAAATATTTAGCTTTATCAACACACACACCCACACGCACGCACACACACTCAGGAAAATGCAGACACAGTTTTCCCCCAGGGTACCTTCAGAGAGACACAGAGTATAAAGAGCCAGCCATACAGCGTCCCAGTGGGCAGTTATTATAATAAATGCCTGGCGCTGACTGAATAACCTCAATAGATTAGACAGTGAAATATAACACTCTCCTCCCCTTGTCTAATACACCCTGGTACCGCAGAGGATATCTGGAGTGAAGAGGAGGGCAGCGCTCCCTGTCAGCGTCTCTGTAGTGTGATCTGCAGGGAGAAAATGGCACCGGTGAGTGCTGGATCCGCTCTGAGGAAGAAGCCCTGCCCCCTGTAATGGCGTGTCTTCCCGCTGCTGAGATTATACTGGCCTGAGGTAAATGTGGTTGCTAACAGCGGGATTAGACCCACTTCTTTACCAAACCCAGCCAAATCTCACCCTAACCCTCTGTTCCACACTCTCGATGTACCAGGGACGTCTTAAGAGAGGAGGGGGCCCGTGTGCACACTCCGGGTGGGCCCCCTCCTCTCCACGATGCTGTAGGCTCCGGCAATATGCCGGAGTCTACAGCGCATGCGCAGGTCTCTCGAAACATGGCGCCCGCCATGTTTTGGAGACAAAAATTGAATTGCGCATGCACGGCGGCCATTTTTGTTGTGTTCTTTGGCCGCAACTTCAGACAGGTGAGTATGAAATATGGGTGCAATGTGTGCGGTGTGGGCCCCCCTGGACCCAGGGGCCCGTGTGCACCGCACACATTGCACCCATGATAGAAACGCCAGTGCTATGTACCCCATCTGTGTCACCCCTGTCTGTCTACCCCTCCCCTTAAATGTAAGCTCACACGAGCAGGGCCCTCTTCCCTCATGTGCTTATACTTTACTTACTTTGATAATCCTCAACTGCCCAAATCCTGCAGTTTTTTGGTCACTTTGGAACTTATCTCTATGTCGTTTATTGGTGTAGTTATGCTTAGTTACCCTGTACTTGTCCTATATTGTCTTCAACTGTAAGTCACTGTTATCCTGTTTTGATTAGGTGCATATGTACTCTGTAATTGGGCGCTGCGGGAACCCTTGTGGCGCCATATAAAAAAAGGATAATAATAATAATAATTAATATATTAGCCCCTGTTAGTCCCTGTATACCAGTGTAGGGTCTGTGCACTGGCTCAGGGCGCCCCTCGCAGCGCCACATATTGTACCGGTGAGCCCTCCGGAGCGCAGCTTCGCAGGGCTGTGCTCCAACCCGTATGCCGCCACTCTCGCCGGCGACCCGCTTACCGGGGCGCCGTCCTAATACTCACCACTCCATCTTCTGGCTCTGTAGGGGGTGGCGGCCGTGCTGCGGGAGTGAGCGGTCGCCTCGTGGGCTTGCGATCATCACCCTCAGGAGCTCAGTGTCCTGTCAGCGGAGATAGGGGCCATTAACCTCTAGGGTTGGATCTTACTCCCCCCCTAAGTCCCACGAAGCAGGGAGGCTGTTGCCAGCAGCCTCCCTGTAACTGACTCTTTAAAAAAAAAAACAATAAAACTAGAAAATCTCCTAGGAGCTTCCCTAGCTGTGACCGGCTCCACCGGGCACATTTTCTAAACTGAGTTTGGTAGGAGGGGCATAGAGGGAGGAGCCAGCCCACACTATTAAACTCTTAAAGTGCCCATGGCTCCCAAGGGACCCGTCTGTACCCCATTGTACTAATGTGGACCCCAGCATCCTCTAAGATGTAAGAGAAAAGTCAGCATTCAGCTGGCATCCCGCACGGCTGCTGAATTCGGACTTCATTACATCCCGCTCTATATGTGTGTGGAAATCTGGCTTTTCCCCAGTTATTGGGGGTCATTCAGACCCGATTGTACGCTAGGTTTTTTTTGCAGCAGTGCGATCGACTCTGATCTGCACATGCGTTTGCAGTTGCACTGCAATGCGCAGGCGCGTTGGCCGCCGGCAACGGCATCGCCGGACAGCGATGGATTTTACAAAGAAAGAGATCGCACCGGAGATCGCACCGGCAACTGACTGTTTTTAAGGAGTGTCCGGAAGAACGCAGGCGTACCCAGCCCTCTGACGTCAGCATCGGTCTGGATCGTCGCAGCGGGTAAGTAAGTCCTGAACTGTGCAGAGAAAAGTTTGTGCAGCTCTCTGCACATCCGTTCGCACCCCTGCACATCGAGTACCCCCTCCCCCTGCAGGCGGCGATTACCTGGTCGCAGCAGTGCAAAAAACGCATGCTTGCGACCAGGTCTGAATTAGGCCCATTGACCTCACCGCACCTAATTGGTTAGCAGCACAAGCTGACAAGACAAATCTGAGGTGTTCCAGTAGCTAAGAAGGTGACACTGGTTATCTTGTAACAGCATGTTGAGTAATAAATGTCTTAAATAAATGTCATTATAGCACCACAAATTATGTGATAGGACGGGACCTGCACATGAGCCCGCCGAGCATTAAATTCTGGTTTTGATCACAATTTGTGATCCTACCTAAATTAGGCCCAAAGAGGTGAGATTTTATGCACATGAAGCTTTGCAGGCTAAGAGATGTTTCACAGAGCGGACACTTGTAGTTTCTGACATTGGCATGTCCCACTTTGGGAGAGGGAGGTCCAGAGATGTTGGGGGAGTAACACGGCAAAACTCTTCATAATAGCCCCAACAATGTTTTGCTGCGATTTTTGGCAAATTGCACTGGGGCGGGGCCACAATTCATAGCAATTCGTATTATCAGGCCCCACGTCCCGCCCACTGAACACTGAAAGAGCTGAGAGAGTTGTTTACTTATCCAGGAGCCAGGAGACTCTCCCCCAAATTCGGGAGCTTTCCAGAATTCTAGAAGACTGATGCAGAGATAAAGATACGCCAGTTTGCAGGCTGTATCTTGCGTGAAATTGCTTTTAGCATACTCAGGAAATGGGAGCACACAAATGCAGGCGATTGTGATTCTGTGATTCCTTACATTCTAGGAAGCCCTGGTCTCACTTACAGGTCTATTTATTATACTGAGGAAACCCATTTTTCTGTTCTGTCCCTGTCCACTTCCACATCTCTCTGCCCTAATCACAAATAAATGACCTACTTATTTGAAATACTGTTCCATGACTTACATGCATTATGATGAACTTACCTAAATTGGAAGCCATATTGGATTTTGAACTTATACACATACTTTGCGGTATGCAGGAATCGTGTCTCAGGGAGAGGGAAGGAGAAAGGCTTTATGGGCATGTTATTGCTCAGATACACAGAAGCAGATTCTGTAGGAAAAAAATCCATATATTATTCAACAATGACAAATACATTACAGGGTCAAATAACTTTTATTAAGAAGTAAAAATATCTAGGGTCCATAACAGGTCAGTTGCCAAGTAGTAGGCTACACAAAACTCAAGACAGGACCACAAAGTGCTTAAAATGAATCTGTCCTCAATTACAACACTCTAACAAGTTCTAAACTGACCTGGAAGCAGCAATAATTATGTAGTGTTTCAGGGGTGGAGGCACCAGAGACATTGGAGGCGTCTCCTTATTGTCACAGAGTCTGCACCCTGCTCAGCGAAGCAGCCTGGGGACACTGCCATGAATGCCCGTCAATAGGGAAGATCTAAGAAGAGCTGGTAAGTGCCAAAGGCTCTATAACAGGCACTATGTGACACATACAATGAACTCTGGGATATATGAAAGCAGACAATATAGAGAAAATCATTTCTCTGTAATAATATTGTATGGTGAAGGAATATCATTCAGATGTTATTTAAAAAGCGATAAGTGCACTTCTGTGGTCTATGGTTTTTTTTTTTGTATTTCACATATCGGCATATTACCTGCCGGCATACATACATACTTGCGGCGGCTTATGTGGGGATCCACCTGTGCATGGGCTCTTGCGATGTTTGCTGGATCACATGCGTGCGCAGTGGACAAGGCTAGGAGGTGAGACACTATGGACCTTACATGGATCGCCAGAGGGGGACATTTTCTCCACATACTCGGATAGTAAATGTACACTTGCCATAGGGCTGGAGCAAATTTGATGATGCGACCTATGGTGGCGCCTAAAGATGCATTGCGCTATTATATTGTAATTAACTGGCAACATTGCACATATTCCGGCCAACCTGTTTTGGAAAATCTGCAATGCTGGCAACTGCCAGGTTCCGGCAATATGGACAGAACACCAGCATCTTACCTCCATAATTGGAATTTAATTTCCCACTAAATGCCCTGAAAGCTGTTCTCTTCATACTGTTCACTGGAGCTACACAAGAATCCCAACTTTCTGCCTCTGTCTGTGCAATGGCACTGGCAGTGACAGCACCAGTACATGCTGAAATGAACAAACGACACAAGTAAACTGAGTGACGCGTGAAAGGGGAGACCAGGCAGTGACAAACAAGCGCTTTCCCTATTCACATATATATATATATAGTAAATATATTTGTCACTGCAGCTCCTGCGAGGTCGCTTTTTTAGGCTGTGACTCCTTTTTGTCCCCAGCGGTCACACCTGGGGGGCGCTGCAGTTATTACTTTCTCTAACGTCCTAGTGGATGCTGGAGACTCTGTAAGGACCATGGGGAATAGACGGGCTCCGCAGGAGACTGGGCACTCTAAAGAAAGATTTAGTACTACCTGGTGTGCACTGGCTCCTCCCTCTATGCCCCTCCTCTAGACCTCAGTTAGAATCTGTGCCCGGCCAGAGCTGGGTGCTTTTAGTGGGCTCTCCTGAGCTTGCTAAGAAGAAAGTATTTTAGTTTAGTTTTTTTTTATTTTCAGAGAGCTTCTGCTGGCAACAGACTCTCTGCTACGTGGGACTGAGGGGAGAGAAGCAAACCTACTAACTGCGGCTAGGTTGCGCTTCTTAGGCTACTGGACACCATTAGCTCCAGAGGGAACGAACACAGGTACCTAACCTTGATCGTCCGTTCCCGGAGCCGCGCCGCCGTCCCCCTCGCAGAGCCAAAAGAACTGAAGCAGCAGAAGCATGAAGACATCGAAATCGGCGGCAGAAGACTCCTGTCTTCACTTAAGGTAGCGCACAGCACTGCAGCTGTGCGCCATTGCTCTCGCAGCACACCCGCACACTCCGGTCACTGTAGGGTGCAGGGCGCAGGGGGGGGCGCCCTGGGCAGCAATTAAGGTACCTTTTGGCAAAATAACACATATATCCAGTCAGGCACTGGATATATGTTCGAGCCCCCGCCATTTTTTACACATAGAAGCGGGACAGAAGCCCGCCGCTGAGGGGGCGGGGCCTTCTTCCTCAGCACACAAGCGCCATTTTCTCTTCACAGCTCCGCTGGAAAGACGCTCCCCGGGCTCTCCCCTGCAGTATCCAGGTGCAAAAAGGGTAAAAAGAGAGGGGGGCCACATAAATTTAGGCGCAAAACGATCACAAACAGCAGCTACTGGGTAATCACTAAGGTACAGTGTAATCCCTGGGTTATATAGCGCTGGGGTGTGTGCTGGCATACTCTCTCTCTGTCTCCCCAAAAGCCTTTGTGGGGTCCTGTCCTCAGTCAGAGCATTCCCTGTGTGTGTGCGGTGTGTCGGTACGTCAGTGTCGACATGTTTGATGAGGAAGGATATGTGGAGGCAGAACAAGTGCAGGTGAATGAGGTGTCGCCGCCGACGGTGCCGACACCTGATTGGATGGATATGTGGAAGGTGTTAAATGATAATGTAAGCTCCTTGCATAACAGGTTGGATAAAGCTGTAGCCTTGGGACAGTCAGGGTCTCAACCCATGCCTGATCCTACAATGCAGAGGCCGTCAGGGTATCACAAGCGCCCACTATCCCAGATGGTTGACACAGATGCCGACACGGAGTCTGACGCCAGTGTCGATGACGATGATGCAGCCTAAAATGACTAAAGCCATCCGCTACATGATTATAGCAATGAAGGATATATTGCACATATCAGAGGAAAACCCTGTCCCTCACAAGAGGGTTTATATGTATGGGGAGAAAAAGCAAGAAGTGACTTTTCCCCCTTCACATGAATTAAATGAATTATGTGTAAAAGCGTGGGATTCCCCTGATAGGAAAGTAGTAATTTCCAAGAGATATTCTGATGGCGTATCCTTTCCCGCCAACGGACAGGTTACGCTGGGAATCCTCCCCGAGGGTAGACAAGGCGTTGACACGCTTATCTAAGAGGGTGGCCCTGCCGTCTCAGGATACGGCCGCCCTAAAGGATCCTGCGGATAGAAAGCAGGAAACTATCCTGAAGTCTGTTTATACACATTCTGGTACTCTACTGAGGCCAGCAATTGCTTCGGCCTGGATGTGTAGTGCTGTAGCAGCTTGGACTGATAATCTCTTGGAGGAGATAGATACCCTGGACAGGGACACTGTTCTACTGACCCTGGGACATATCAAGGACGCTGTCCTATATATGCGCGATGCCCAGAGGGACATTTGCCTGCTGGGCTCTAGAATAAACGCAATGTCCATTTCTGCCAGAAGGGTCTTATGGACTCGGCAATGGACAGGGGATGCCGACTCTAAAAAACACATGGAGGTTTTGCCTTATAAGGGTGAGGAATTATTTGGGGACGGTCTCTCGGACCTAGTTTCCACTGCTACGGCAGGGAAGTCAAATTTCTTGCCATATGTTCCCTCACAGCCGAAGAAAGCGCCGTATTACCAAATGCAGTCCTTTCGTTCGCAAGAAAGTCAGAGGGGCATCATTTCTTGCCAGAGGCAGGGGTAGAGGAAAAAAACGGCACCTTGCAGCTAGTTCCCAGGAACAAAAGTCCTCCCCGGCTTCCACTAAATCCACCGCATGACGCTGGGGCTCCACAGGCGGAGCAAGGAGCGGTGGGTGCGCGTCTCCGAAATTTCAGCCACCAGTGGGTTCACTCACAGGTGGATCCTTGGGCTATACAAATTGTGTCTCAGGGATACAAGCTGGAGTTCGAAGTGACGCCCCCTCACCGTTACCTAAAATCGGCCTTGCCAGCTTCCCCCATGGAAAGGGAGGTAGTGCTGGCGGCAATTCACAAGCTATACCTCCAGCAGGTGGTAGTAAAGGTTCCCCTCCTTCAACAGGGAAGGGGTTACTATTCCACTATGTTTGTGGTACCGAAACCGGACGGTTCGGTCAGGCCCATCTTGAATTTAAAATCCCTGAATATTTATCTGAGGAAATTCAAGTTCAAAATGGAATCGCTCAGAGCAGTCATTGCAAGTCTGGAAGAGGGGGATTTCATGGTGTCTCTGGACATCAAGGATGCTTACTTGCATGTCCCCATTTATCCGCCTCATCAAGAATACCTCAGGTTTGTGGTACAGGACTGTCATTACCAATTCCAGACGCTGCCGTTTGGCCTGTCCACGGCACCGAGAATATTTACCAAGGTGATGGCGGAGATGATGGTGCTCCTTCGGAAGCAAGGAGTTACAATTATCCCATATTTGGACGATCTCCTCATAAAGGCGAGGTCCAGGGAGCAATTACTGATCAGCGTAGCACACTCTCAGGAAGTGTTGCGGCAGCACGGCTGGATTCTGAATATTCCAAAGTCGCAGCTGATCCCTACGAAGCGTCTGCCCTTCCTGGGCATGATTCTGGATACAGGCCAGAAGAAGGTATTTCTCCCGGAGGAGAAGGCTCAGGAGCTCGTGACTCTGGTCAGGGACCTCCTGAAACCAAAACAGGTGTCGGTGCATCACTGCACGCGAGTCCTGGGAAATATGGTGGCGTCATACGAAGCCATTCCCTTCGGCAGGTTCCATGCCAGGATTTTTCAGTGGGATCTGTTGGACAAGTGGTCCGGATCGCATCTTCAGATGCATCGGCTGATCACCCTGGCCCCCAGGGCCAGGGTGTCTCTTCTGTGGTGGCTGCAGAGGGCTCACCTCCTCGAGGGCCGCAGGTTCGGCATACAGGACTGGGTCCTGGTGACCACGGATGCAAGCCTCTGAGGTTGGGGGGCAGTCACTCAGGGAAGAAACTTCCAAGGGCTGTGGTCAAGTCAGGAGACTTGTCTGCACATAAATATCCTAGAACTAAGGGCCATATACAACGCCCTAAGCCAAGCGGAGCCTCTGCTTCGAGACCAACCAGTGCTGATTCAGTCAGACAACATCACTGCAGTGGCCCATGTCAACCGACAGGGCGGCACAAGAAGAAGGGTGGCGATGGCAGAAGCCACCAGGATTCTTCGTTGGGCGGAGAATCACGTGCAGGCACTGTCAGCAGTGTTCATTCCGGGGGTCGACAACTGGGAAGCAGACTTCCTCAGCAGACACGACCTCCACCCGGGAGAGTGGGGACTTCATCAAGAAGTCTTCACGCTGATTGCAAATCAATGGGAACTCCCACAGGTGGACATGATGGCGTCACGCCTCAACAAAAAGCTAAACAGGTATTGCGCCAGGTCAAGGGACCCTCAGGCGATAGCTGTGGACGCACTAGTAACACCATGGGTGTTCCAGTCGGTCTATGTGTTTCCTCCTCTTCCTCTCATACCCAAGGTGCTGAGAATCGTAAGAAAAAGAGGAGTGAGAACAATATTCATTGCTCCGGATTGGCCAAGAAGGACTTGGTACCCGGAACTGCAAGAAATGCTCACAGAGGACCCATGGCCTCTGCCTCTCAGACAGGACCTGTTACAACAAGGGCCCTGTCTGTTCCAAGACTTACCGCGGCTGCGTTTGACGGCATGGCGGTTGAACGCCGGATCCTAGCGGAAAAGGGCATTCCGGATGAAGTTATTCCTACGCTGATAAAGGCTAGGAAAGACCTGACAGCAAAACATTATCACCGTATATGGCGAAAATATGTTGCTTGGTGTGAGGCCAGGAAGGCCCCTACAGAGGAATTCCAGCTGGGTCGATTCCTGCACTTCCTACAGTCAGGAGTGACTATGGGCCTAAAATTAGGGTCCATAAAGGTCCAGATTTCGGCCCTATCCATTTTCTTTCAAAAGGAACTGGCTTCACTGCCTGAGGTTCAGACGTTTGTTCAGGGAGTGCTGCATATTTAGCCCCCTTTTGTGCCACCAGTGGCTCCTTGGGATCTTAACGTGGTCTTGGGGTTCCTGAAATCCCACTGGTTTGAGCCACTTAAGACCGTGGAGCTAAAGTATCTCACATGGAAAGTGGTCATGCTGTTGGCCTTAGCGTCGGCTAGGCGTGTGTCAGAATTGGCGGCTTTGTCATGTAAAAGCCCCTATCTGGTTTTTCATATGGACAGGGCAGAATTGCGGACTCGTCTGCAATTTCTACCAAAGGTTGTGTCTTCGTTTCATTTGAACCAACCTATTGTGGTGCCTGCGGCTAGTCGTGACTTGGAGGATTCCAAGTTGCTGGACGTGGTCCGGGCTTTGAAGACTTATGTTAACAGAACAGCTGGAGTCAGGAAGACTGACTCGCTGTTTATCCTGTATGCATCCAACAAGCTAGGTGCTCCTGCTTCAAAGCAAACTATTGCGCGCTGGATCTGTAACACGATTCAGCAGGCTCATTCTGCGGCAGGATTGCCGCATCCAAAATCAGTGAAAGCCCACTCCACAAGGAAGGTGGGCTCTTCTTGGGCGGCTGCCCGAGGGGTCTCGGCATTACAGCTTTGCCGAGCTGCTACTTGGTCGGGTTCAAACACTTTTGCAAAATTCTACAAGTTTGATACCCTGGCTGAGGAGGACCTTGTGTTTGCCCATTCGGTGCTGCAGAGTCATCCGCACTCTCCCGCCCGTTTGGAGGCTTTGGTATAATCCCCATGGTCCTTACGGAGTCCCCAGCATCCACTAGGATGTTAGAGAAAATAAGAATTTACTTACCGATAATTCTATTTCTCATAGTCCGTAGTGGATGCTGGGGACTCCGTAAGGACCATGGGGAATAGCGGCTCCGCAGGAGACTGGGCACATCTAAAGAAAGCTTTAGGACTATCTGGTGTGCACTGGCTCCTCCCCCTATGACCCTCCTCCAAGCCTCAGTTAGGATACTGTGCCCGGACGAGCGTACACAATAAGGAAGGATTTTGAATCCCGGGTAAGACTCATACCAGCCACACCAATCACACCGTATAACCCGTGATCTGAACCCAGTTAACAGCATGATAACAGAGGAGCCTCTGAAAGATGGCTCACAACAATAATAACCCGATTTTTGTAACAATAACTATGTACAAGTATTGCAGACAATCGGCACTTGGGATGGGCGCCCAGCATCCACTACGGACTATGAGAAATAGAATTATCGGTAAGTAAATTCTTATTTTCTCTAACGTCCTAAGTGGATGCTGGGGACTCCATAAGGACCATGGGGATTATACCAAAGCTCCCAAACGGGCGGGAGAGTGCGGATGACTCTGCAGCACCAAATGAGAGAACTCCAGGTCCTCCTCAGCCAGGATATCAATTTTGTAGAATTTTACAAACGTATTTGCTCCTGACCAAGTAGCTGCTCGGCAAAGTTGTAAAGCCGAGACCCCTCGGGCAGCCGCCCAAGATGAGCCCACCTTCCTTGTGGAGTGGGCATTTACAGATTTTTGGCTGTGGCAGGCCTGCCACAGAATGTGCAAGCTGAATTGTACTACAAATCCAACGAGCAAAAGTCTGCTTAGAAGCAGGAGCACCCAGCTTGTTGGGTGCATACAGGATAAACAGCGAGTCAGATTTCCTGACTCCAGCCGTCCTGGAAACATATATTTTCAGGGCACTGACAACGTCTAGCAACTTGGAGGCCTCCAAGTCCCTAGTAGCCGCAGGCACCACCAATAGGTTGGTTCAGGTGAAACGCTGAAACCACCTTGGGGAGAAACTGAGGACGAGTCCTCAATTCCGCCCTGTCCGAATGGAAAATCAGATAAGGGCTTTTTCAGGATAAAGCCGCCAATTCTGACACGCGCCTGGCCCAGGCCAGGGCCAACAACATGACCACTTTTCATGTGAGATATTTTAACTCCACAGATTTAAGTGGTTCAAACCAATGTGACTTTTGGAACCCAAAACTACATTGAGATCCCAAAGAGCCACTGGAGGCACAAAAGGAGGCTGTATATGCAGTACCCCTTTTACAAACGTCTGAACTTCAGGGACTGAAGCTAGTTCTTTTTGGAAGAAAATTGACAGGGCCGAAATTTGAACCTTAGTGGACCCCAATTTCAGGCCCATAGACACTCCTGTTTGCAGGAAATGTAGGAATCGACCCAGTTGAATTTCCTCCGTCGGGCCTTACTGGCCTCGCACCACGCAACATATTTTCGCCAATTGCGGTGATAATGTTTTTGCGGTTACATCCTTCCTGGCTTTGATCAGGATAGGGATGACTTCATCCGGAATGCCTTTTTTCCTTCAGGATCCGTCGTTCAACCGCCATGCCGTCAAACGCAGCCACGGTAAGTCTTGGAACAGACAGGGTCCTTGCTGGAGCAGGTCCCTTCTTAGAGGTAGAGGCCACGGATCCTCCGTGAGCATCTCTTGAAGTTCCGGTTACCAAGTCCTTCTTGGCCAATCCGGAACCACGAATATAGTGCTTACTCCTCTCCATCTTATCAATCTCAGTACCTTGGGTATGAGAGGCAGAGGAGGGAACACATACCCTGACTGGTACACCCACGGTGTTACCAGAGCGTCTACAGCTTATTGCCTGAGGGTCCCTGGACCTGGCGCAATACCTGTCGAGTTTTTAATCATGTGGAAGACTTCTGGGTGATGTCCCCATCCTCCCGGGTGGAGGTCGTGCTGAGGAAGTCTGCTTCCCAGTTGTCCACTCCCGGAATGAATACTGCTGACAGTGCTATCACATGATTTTCCGCCCAGCGAAGAATCCTTGCAGCTTCTGCCATTGCCCTCCTGCTTCTTGTGCCACCCTGTCTGTTTACGTGGGTGACTGCCGTGATGTTGTCCGACTGGATCAACACCGGCTGACCTTGAAGCAGAGGTCTTGCTAAGCTTAGAGCATTGTAAATGTCCCTTAGCTTCAGGATATTTATGTGAAGTGATGTCTCCAGGCTTGACCATAAGCCCTGGATATTCCTTCCCTGTGTGACTGCTCCCCAGCCTCGCAGGCTGGCATCCGTGGTCACCAGGACCCAGTCCTGAATGCCTAATCTGCGGCCCTCTAGAAGATGAGCACTCTGCAACCACCACAGGAGGGACACCCTTGTCCTTGGTGACAGGGTTATCCGCTGATGCATCTGAAGATGCGACCCGGACCATTTGTCCAGCAGGTCCCACTGGAAAGTTCTTGCGTGGAATCTGCCGAATGGGATTGCTTCGTAGGAAGCCACCATTTTACCCAGAACCCTTGTGCATTGATGCACTGAGACTTGGCTCGGTTTTAGGAGGTTCCTGACTAGCTCGGATAACTCCCTGGCTTTCTCCTCCGGGAGAAACACCTTTTTCTGGACTGTGTCCAGGATCATCCCTAGGAACAGAAGACACGTCGTCGGAACCAGGTGCGATTTTGGAATATTGAGAATCCAATCGTGCTGCCGCAACACTACCTGAGATAGTGCTACACCGACCTCCAACTGTTCCCTGGATCTTACCCTTATCAGGGAATTGTCCAAGTAAGGGATAACTAAAATTCACTTCCTTCGAAGGAATATCATCATTTCGGCCATTACCTTGGTAAAGACCCGGGGTGCCGTGGACCATCCATACGGCAGCGTCTGAACTGATAGTGACAGTTCTGTACCATAAACCTGAGGTACCCTTGGTGAGAAGGGTAAATTTTGACATGAAGGTAAGCATCCTTGATGTCCCGAGACATCATGTAGTCCCCTTCTTCCAGGTTCGCAATCACTGCTCTGAGTGACTCAATCTTGAATTTGAACCTCTGTATGTAAGTGTTCAAAGATTTTAGATTTAGAATCGGTCTCACCGAGCCGTCCGGCTTCGGTACCACAACAGTGTGGAATAATACCCCGTTCCCTGTTGCAGGAGGGGTATCTTGATTATCACCTGCTGGGAATACAGCTTGTGAATGGCTTCCAAAACTGTCTCCCTGTCAGAAGGAGACATCGGTAAAGCCGACTTTAGGAAACGGCGAGGGGGAGACGTCTCGAATTCTAATTTGTACCCCTGAGATATCACCTGAAGGATCCAGGGGTCTACTTGCGAGTGAGCCCACTGCGCGCTGAAATTCATTGAGACGGGCCCCCCACCGTGCCTGATTCTGCTTGTAAAGCCCCAGCGTATACTGAGGGCTTGGCAGAGGCGGGAGAGGGTTTCTGTTCCTGGGAACTGGCTGATTTCTGCAGCCTTTTTCCTCTCCCTCTGTCACGGGGCAGAAATGAGGAACCTTTTGTCCGCTTGTCCACGAAAAGACTGCGCCTGATAATACGGCGTCTTCTCATGTTGAGAGGCGACCTGGGGTACAAACGTGGAATTCCCAGCTGTTGCCGTGGCCACCAGGTCTGAAAGACCGACCCCAAATAACTCCCCTTAATAAAGCAATACTTCCAAATGCCGTTTGGAATACGCATCACCTGACCACTGACGTGTCCATAACCCTCTACTGGTAGAAATGGACAACGCGCTTAGACTTGATGCCAGTCGGCAATATTCCGCTGTGCATCACGCATATATAGAAATGCATCTTTTAAATGCTCTATAGGCAAAAATATACTGTCCCTATCTAGGGTATCAATATTTTCAGTCAGGGAATCCGACCACGCCAACCCAGCACTGCACATCCAGGCTGAGGCGATTGCTGGTCGCAGTATAACACCAGTATGTGTGTAAATACCTTTTAGGATACCCTCCTGCTTTCTATCAGCAGGATCCTTAAGGGCGGCCATCTCAGGCAAAGGTAGAGCCCTTACAAGCGTGTGAGCGCTTTATCCACCCTAGGGGGTGTTTCCCAATGCACCCTAACCTCTGGCGGGAAAGGATATAATGCCAATAACATTTTAGAAATTATCAGTTGTTATCGGGGGAAACCCACGCATCATCACACACCTCATTTAATTTCTCAGATTCAGGAAAACTACAGGTAGTTTTTCCTCACCGAACATAATACCCCTTTTTGGTGGTACTCGTATTATCAGAAATGTGTAAAACATTTTTCATTGCCTCAATCATGTAACGTGTGGCCCTACTGGAAGTCACATTCGTCTCTTCACCGTCGACACTGGAGTCAGTATCCGTGTCGGCGTCTATATCTGCCATCTGAGGTAACGGGCGCTTTAGAGCCCCTGACGGCCTATGAGACGTCTGGACAGGCACAAGCTGAGTAGCCGGCTGTCTCATGTCAACCACTGTCTTTTATACAGAGCTGACACTGTCACGTAATTCCTTCCAACAGTTCATCCACTCAGGTGTCGACCCCCTAGGGGGTGACATCACTATTACAGGCAATCTGCTCCGTCTCCACATCATTTTTCTCCTCATACATGTCGACACAAAAGTACCGACATACAGCACACACACAGGGAATGCTCTGATAGAGGACAGGACCCCACTAGCCCTTTGGGGAGACAGAGGGAGAGTTTGCCAGCACACACCAGAGCGCTATATATATACAGGGATAACCTTATATAAGTGTTTTTCCCCTTATAGCTGCTGTATAGTTAATACTGCGCCTAATTTGTGCCCCCCTCTCTTTTTTAACCCTTTCTGTAGTGTAGTGACTGCAGGGGAGAGCCAGGGAGCTTCCCTCCAACGGAGCTGTGAGGGAAAATGGCGCCAGTGTGCTGAGGAGATAGGCTCCGCCCCCTTATCGGCGGCCTTATCTCCCGTTTTTCTATGTATTCTGGCAGGGGTTAAATGCATCCATATAGCCCAGGAGCTATATGTGATGCATTTTTTGCCATCCAAGGTGTTTTTATTGCGTCTCAGGGCGCCCCCCCCCCAGCGCCCTGCACCCTCAGTGACCGAAGTGTGAAGTGTGCTGAGAGCAATGGCGCACAGCGGCAGTGCTGTGCGCTACCTTGTTGAAGACAGGACGTCTTCTGCCGCCGATTTTCCGGACCTCTTCTGCCTTCTGGCTCTGTAAGGGGGCCGGCGGCGCGGCTCTGGGACCCATCCAAGCTGGGCCTGTGATCGTCCCTCTGGAGCTAATGTCCAGTAGCCTAAGAAGCCCAATCCACTCTGCACGCAGGTGAGTTCGCTTCTTCTCCCCTTAGTCCCTCGATGCAGTGAGCCTGTTGCCAGCAGGTCTCACTGAAAATAAAAAACCTAAACTAAAACTTTCACTAAGAAGCTCAGGAGAGCCCCTAGTGTGCACCCTTCTCGTTCGGGCACAGAGATCTAACTGAGGCTTGGAGGAGGGTCATAGGGGGAGGAGCCAGTGCACACCAGATAGTCCTAAAGCTTTCTTTAGATGTGCCCAGTCTCCTGCGGAGCCGCTATTCCCCATGGTCCTTACGGAGTCCCCAGCATCCACTTAGGACGTTAGAGAAAATAAGATTTTACTCACCGGTAAATCTTTTTATCGTAGTTCGTAGTGGATGCTGGGCGCCCGTCCCCAGTGCGGACTTTCTGCAATACGTGTATATAGTTATTGCTTAATAAAGGGTTATGTTATATTGGCATCCTTTGGTTGATGCTATGTTGTTTGTTCATACTGTTAACTGGGTAAGGTTATCACAAGTTATACGGTGTGATTGGTGTGGCTGGTATGAGTCTTACCCTGGATTCTAAAATCCTTTTCTTGTAATGTCAGCTCTTCCGGGCACAGTTTCCTTAACTGAGGTCTGGAGGAGGGGCATAGAGGGAGGAGCCAGTGCACACCAGGTAGTACTAAATCTTTCTTTAGAGTGCCCAGTCTCCTGCGGAGCCCGTCTATTCCCCAGGGTCCTTACGGAGTCCCCAGCATCCACTACGGACTACGAGAAAAAGATTTACCGGTGAGTAAAATCTTATTTTCCTTCTGTCTCATCTTCCTGCTCTTTACTTTCTGAATCATTTTCTGCCAATCACATGGCGTGCTGTAGGCAACGCAAGGGGCGGATTGGCCCACCAGGACAGGTTCCGATGGGCCGGTCCCATATCGCCCTCAGCCAGGCCGATTCACACTCAGGCTGGGCTGGCTCATACTACTTCCAGTACTTGCGGTTCATTGGAAAGCAATCCGGAAATTAGGCTAGCGGGCACTTCCACGTGCCACTAGCTGTGAAAAGTGGTGAAGCTGGTCTACCAACGGGGGGCATGGAGAAAGTTAACCAGCCCAGCAGCATCCTCTCTCTGGCCCCGGCCTAAGGTCTCTTCAATGAGTCCAGCCTGGGAGCAGCAGCATAGCAATGGTCGGAGCCAGGTTCATTACATCCACCGTAGCTCCCGCACTCTCACTGAACTGGCCAGAGCGGCAACTGAACACTGAAGGGGACCCATCAGAGAGTTATTTTTAATTACATTATTTGCATTATTATTATTATTATTATTATTATTATTATTATTATTATTATTATTATTATCCTTTATTTATATGGCAGACAGCGTGCCCTTGTTACACATAGCGGCAGACAGCGTACACTTTTTACACATAACGGCAGACAGCGTCCCCTTTTTACACATTACGGCAGACAGCGTGCCCTTGTTACACATTACGGCAGACAGCGTCCCCCTTTTTACACATTACGGCAGGCAGACTCCCCCTTTTTACACATAGCGGCAGGCAGATTTCCCATTTTTACACCTAGCGGCAGGCAGTCCCCCCTTTTTACACATTAGGGCAGGCAGATTCCCCCTTTTTACACATAGCGGAAGGCAGATTCCCCATTTTTACACATTACGTCAGGCAGTCCCCCCTTTTTACACATTGCGGCAGGCAGATTCCCCATTTTTACACATTACGTCAGGCAGTCCCCCCTTTTTACACATTACGGCAGGCAGATTCCCCATTTTTACACATTGCGGCAGGCAGATTCCCCAGTTTTACACATTACGTCAGGAAGTCCCCCCTTTTTACACATTACGGCAGGCAGATTACCCCTTTTTACACATTGCGGCAGGCAGATTCACCCTTTTTACACATAGTGGCAGGCAGTCCCCCATTTTTACACATAGCAGCAGGCAGTCCCCCATTTTTACACATAGCGGCAGGCAGTCCCAACAAAGAAAGAAAGAAAGAGACAGAAAGAAAGAATTCAAGAAAGAATTCAAGAAAGAAAAAAGAAAGAAAGAAAGAAAGAAAGAAAGAAAGAAAGAAAGAAAGAAAGAAAGAAAGAAAGAAAGAAAGAATGAATTATACTTACCCTCTCCGCTGGCTCAGGCTCCTCGGTGCAGCGTCAGACGATTCCATTTCCCGGGCAGTAGAGAAGGAGGAGGAGGGAGGTGGAGGAGGGAGCCGCAGCAGCGCTTTGTTACTGGTGGAGGCGCTGCTGCTGCTGCTGCTGCCCCTCTGCTTCACTATAGGCTGTTCTCGGAAGACAGCCTATAGTGAAGCAGAGGAGCAGCAGCAGCAGCGCCTCCACCAGTAACAAAGCGCTGCTGCGGCTCCCTCCTTCACCTCCCTCCTCCTCCTTCCCCCGTCCGTGCCGCTGCTCCTCTCCTCGCCGGGCGGCTGTGCGCTGCGGGCAGCGGTTGCCTGCAGCACACAGCGGCATGTAATGAGTCAGTTTGACTCATTACATGCTTGGGCCCCTGGACAGAGGCGGGCCCCAGTGCAACGCACTGCTTGCACTGCCGGTAGTTCCGCCTCTGGCTCACAGTGCAGTTGCGCTGTGGGCAATGCACCACAGGCACACAGGTAGTTACGGCCCTGCTCGAACATATAACATGTATATCCAAGAACGACGCTCGGAGACAAATATTAGTCAAATATACTTCATGTTGGCTAGTATTTGTCTCCAAGTGCCATTCCTGGATGGGGGATATATATATATATGCAGACCACCCATATGCATCTTACACATGTATACATTTTTACAATGTGTTGAATAAGTAGAGGTGTATTCTTCCAAGGTAGATGCTAGAATCAAGTGGGCTAAGGGACCTTTTCTGTCTGGGGGAGGAGCCACGACTCAAGGGGGAGGAGCTAGGCCAGCGGGATAGTTCCTCTACTATCCACACCAACAACTATTATCTTTAGTAATCAGGTAGCGAGCGAAGCGGAGCGGAGCGAGCCACCGAGCCCAAAGCGTGGCGAGCGAAGCGAGCCCGCGAGGGTACTTTTCGGTACCCTGTTCGCCCATAGCTCCTCCCCCTGGTGACATGTCTCCTCCCCTAGATACGTCAGAAGGTCCCTTCTCCCACTCCGATATAGAATCAACCGTATTCCCAACGTGGCAACCCCCAAACACACACACACACAAACTGCAAACTACCCCCTCCCATGCACTCTGTAGGACTGCCCTTTCCTCCACACACACTCAGACTGAAAACTGACTCCCCCACAACTCAGACACACACTAACTCAAGACTGTCACTTCCCCCACACAGACACACAATAACTCCAGACTGTCACTTCCCCCACACAGACACACAATAACTGCAGACTGTCACTTCCCCCACAGACACACAATAACTGCAGACTGTCACTTCCCCCACACAGACACACAATGACTGCAGACTGTCACATTTTTCACTCAGACACACACTTCCTGCCCAACCACAGGGTTCACCCTCACTCTCTCACTAGACTGACCTTTAATTAGAGCTGATGAGTCACTGCTCGACACAGCACCGACTGTGGCTGTGAGAGACTCCTCCAGACTGCCACTGTAGTGTACATACAGTACAAGCTGAAGTAGGGGCAGAGGAGACAGGACGCTCCGCTTTACAGTAGCAGGAGAGGAGCTGGCTGCTGCAGTAGGATGTGCGCAACAGCTCCCCCTCTCAGTCACCTTCCGTCATTACACTGCACAGAGAGCTCTTAATCAGAGCTCTCGGAAGTTCTGCTGTTTAGTGCTGCGGCGGGTCCTAGTGCCCGCCGGCTCTAATATTCCTGACGGAGACAGCAGTGGAGTGCTGCTGCTGCTCACGTTTGGAGAAATAAAAGTGCTAAAAATGACGGGGGGGGGGGGGGGGGGGGGCACGTGCCTGTGTGCCCCTCCCCTGGATCCGCCACTGGGTGGCTACGTATGTAATGCGGTGGCTACGTATGTAATGTGGTGGCTATGTAGGTAATGTGGTGCAGTTTGTGTAATGAGGTGCTATACGTGTAATGTGGTGCTATTCGTATAATGTGGTGCTGTACGTGTAGTGCGGTGCTAAACCTGTAATAATAAGATTTTAGACCTACCGGTAAATCTTTTTCTCCTAGTCCGTAGAGGATGTTGGAGACTCCGTAAGGACCATGGGGAATAGCCGGGCGCCGCAGGAGACATGGGCACTATAAATAAACTTTAGAATGGGTGTGCACTGGCTCCTCCCTCCATGCCCCTCCTCCAGACCTCAGCTAGAGAAACTGTGCCCAGAGGAGACGGACAGTACGAGGAAAGGATTTTGTTAATCCAAGGGCAAGATTCACACCAGCACACACCAACCACACCGTATAACCTGGAATATACGAACCAGTCAACAGTATGAAACAGAACAGCATCAGTCAAAGACTGAACAAAACTGTAACATAACCCTTATGCAAGCAAATAACTATATACAAGTCTTGTAGAATGTTGTCCGCACTGGGACGGGCGCCCAGCATCCTCTATGGACTAGGAGAAAAAGATTTACCGGTAGGTTTATGTTATGCACACCAGTGCCAGCAGGAATGTACTGGTGTCTGAACGGAGAGGGATGCAAAACAAATGAACTCACAGACAGACTGGGGAATATGACATTACATACATAGAAGGTGATAGGGTAACAAAATAAACACAAAGTGAACAGAGAAGCCCAAAGGCTAAGAAACTGGGTGTCTCCCTAGTATTAGGAATGCTCAGATGGAAAAAAGCGAGATGTTGTGATTTAATACGTAGAGAACCCGAAATGCTGTTGCTAAGGGCAACAGCAAAACCCTAAAGGGTTACCAACGGGTGTGGCAGTAAACTCCTTGGTCAGAGATGGAATAATAGACACAAGGAGAGTCTCCACAATCCTAGTCCTCACTTGCAGTGCACTGGTTCAGCTTACTGCCACTAAACTGACACCTGAACACCTTGCACAGTGAGAAAGGATTTTGGCAGGCAAGTCTGAGAATACAGCCGCAAACTTGCTAGGTTCACAGAGTAGCAAAAGAACCCCAGCAGGTTAAACGACTGTCTCCAGTCTTACTGCTAGGTCTGGATTGGCAGAGTGTAATACCAAATCCCAAGGCCTATTTGCAGTAAGCAACAAACATATACAAAGTTTACACAGTACTAGCTAGCTTTCAGGAACTGACTAACCAACAAAGATTCAGCAGCATCTGCCTAACCTGAGAAGAGGGTTTATATAGCAGGTGCTGTCCACGCCCCACTCAGACCTCACAGACTGTGAGCACAAAAACCAGCACCGGATCCCCTGCCGTGCACAGAGCCTGTAACCACTGCACAGCAAAAGACCCGAACCGGAGTATCAGCTACGCTCAGGTTACTCCGCTAGCACTTGTCTCCCGGTTGCCATGACGACGTGGCAGCACAGAGCAGGAGACCCTAACAGTACCCCCCCTCTGACGAGGGGTCAAAGAACCCCTACCACCGGGTTTATCGGGGAACTGCGAGAAGAAAGAGCGTAACAGTCTGGGGGCATGAAGATCACAACTGCGCACCCACGACCGCTCCTCCGGGCCATACCCCTTCCAGTGCACCAAAAATGACAGCCGACCCCGAACCATCTTGGAGTCAAGAATCCTTTCAACAACAAACTCCCTCTGGCCACGTATCAGAAGAGGGGAAGGTCTTCCACTGGAAGAAGGATTACTAATCGCCCGTTTTAAAAGGGAACAATGAAATGTTTTATTGATACCCAAAGAACGGGGTAGATCTAACTGAAATGCCACCGGATTGATAACCCTAGTGATCTTATAAGGACCGATGAACCGGGGGCCTAACTTATGAGATAGCTGTCTCAACTTCAAATTCTTGGTAGACAACCAGACGAATTCTCCTAATTTGAAGCTGCAGGGTCTTTTCCGCTTATCAAAAACCCTTTTGGTCACTAATGACACAGACACAAGGGCTTTCTTCACTTTCCTCCAAATACCTCTAAGGACCGAAACCACAGAGGAACCACCAGGCGTGGAGTCCTGGGGGTCAAAAGAATTGGCCTTAGGATGATGCCCATACACATAAAGGAAGGGAGAGATCCCTGTAGCAGAGTGAGCCGCGTTGTTATAGGCAAACTCCGCCATGGACAGATGAGCAACCCAGTCAGTCTGACACTTGGAGACATAACACCTGAGGAACTGCTCCAAGGACTGGTTCACCCTTCCAGTCTGCCCATTAGACTGCGGATGGTAGCCTGATGACAAGCTGACAGAAATCTGGAGATCGGAACAAAATGCCATCCAGAATTTGGCCACAAACTGGGATCCGCGGTCAGAGACCACATCAAGTGGCAACCCGTGGAGGCGCACAACATGCAGCATAAATAATTCAGACAGGCGTCTGGCCGATGGCAGCCCAACCAATGGAACGAAGTGCGCCATCTTCGAAAACCTGTCAACGACAACCCAGATGGCTGTCATCCCCGAGGATTTGGGTAAGTCCACCACAAAATCCATTGAAATGTGGGTCCATGGCTTAGATGGAATAGAGAGTGGATGTAATGGGCCAACAGGAACCCCTCTAGGAGTCTTATTTCGGGCACAGATGTCACATGCCCGAACCCACTGATCCACATCCCTAGCCACCGAGGGCCACCACACCGCCCTAGATAGCAACTCCCGAGTTCTGGCAATACCCGGGTGACCTGCCGACTTCTTAGCATGGAATTCCAGGAACACCCGCTGTCTTAACCTAGGAGGCACAAACAAAAGACCTATCGGAAGGTCTGGAGGAGCCTGCTCCTGTGCTCTAAGGACTAATGACAAGAGGTCCTGGGTAATGCCCACTTTAATACATGATGGGGACACAATGGGCAATGGCTCCTCGGTGGTCTCCTGGATTGGAGCAAAACTCAGCGAGAGCGCATCAGCCTTGATGTTTTTTGACCCAGGGCGATATGTTATCAAAAAATTAAAGCGAGCAAAAAACAAAGCCAATCGTGCCTGCCTGGCATTGAGGCGCTTCGCTGACTCTAAATATGCCAAATTCTTATGGTCGGTGAGAATTGAGACCACAAACTTAGCCCCCTCAAGCCAGTGTCTCCACTCCTCGAGTGCATCCTTAATAGCCAACAATTCCCGGTTACCCACATCATAATTCATCTCGGCAGGCGAAAATTTACGGGAAAAGTAAGCACAGGGATGAAGGCGATTATCAGACACCCCCATCTGAGAGAGCACTGCCCCAATACCCATCTCAGAGGCATCCACCTCCACCACAAAAGGACGCTCTGGATCTGGGTGTCGCAGCACCTTGGCCGAGACAAATGCCCTTTTGAGATGGGCAAAAGCCGCTTTGGCCTCACAAGACCAGTGAGCAACATCTGCCCCTTTCTTAGTGAGTGCCACCAAGGGCGCCACTATAGACGAAAATCCAGCGATAAATCGTCTATAAAAATTCGCAAAGCCCAGGAAACGCTGAAGCGCCTTCAAACTAGTGGGCTGCACCCAATCCAGGACTGCCTGTACCTTGGAACCCTCCATTTGGAAACCTTCTGGGGAGATAATATATCCTAGAAATGCGATTTGCTGAACTTCAAATTCGCACTTCTCCAGCTTTGCCCCAAGCCGGTGGTCTCTGAGTTTCTGGAGGACTAAGCGTACATGCTTCCGATGTTCCTCCAGGGAATGGGAGAAGATTAGGATGTCATCTAAGTATACAACTAAGAATCTATCCAAATATTCCCTGAGCACATCGTTCATGAAGTCCTGGAAGACTGCCGGGGCATTACAGAGCCCAAAAGGCATCACCAAATATTCATAATGCCCTGAGTGGGTATTAAAGGCAGTCTTCCATTCATCCCCCTCTCTTATTCGGATTAGATTGTACGCACCGCGTAGGTCAATCTTAGAAAAAATGGTGGCAGTACGAAGCTGGTCAAACAAGACCGAAATGAGAGGCAGTGGGTACGAGTTTTTAATCGTGATACGGTTCAATTCCCTGAAGTCGATGCAGGGTCGCAACGAACCGTCCTTTTTACCCACGAAGAAGAACCCCGACCCAACTGGAGACTGTGAAGGTCTGATAAATCCCTTAGCCAAGTTCTCCTGAATGTACTCTGCCATAGCCTGAGTCTCAGGACATGACAGGGAGTACAACCTGCTCTTGGGAAGCTTAGCATTCGGCAACAAATCAATGGCACAGTCATAGGGGCGATGGGGAGGTAGTACCTCTGCAACTCTTTAGGAGAACACGTCCGCAAAATCTGCATAACATCCTGGCAATCCTGGCAAACTTAGCTGCGAAAGCCTGACTGGAAGGCTCAAGCAACTCCTGAAACAATCAGTACCCCAACTAAGAATATCCCCAGAGACCCAGTCAAATTGAGGATTGTGGGCCCTTAACCAGGGTAACCCCAACACCAATGGGGCAAAAGTACAGACAGTCACATAAAAGGACAATTTTTCAGAGTGTGTGGCTCCAATAAACAAAGAAATCTGGCTAGTGCAAGAGGTAATTTCACCCTGGGATAATGGTTCCCCGTTTAACCCACAAATCTCAATTTCCGATGCCAAGGGTACTAAGGGAACAGAGTGTTTCAAGGCGAATTGGCGGTCCATAAAAACCCCGTCGGCCCCACTGTCCACAAAGGCCTCAGTCTTGACAGTTTGACCGAGGATCTTCAAGGTCACCGGAATGATAAAAGTCTTCTTGGGAAATTCTGACTTCTGGCCTGACAGGATATTTCCCATCACCCTCAGGCCCTGAAGTTTTCAGGCTTTTCTGGGCATGATACTACCACATGACCTTTATCCCCACAGTACAAACATAACCCCTGCTGTCTCCTCCGCGTCTTCTCACGCGAGGAGAGGCGGGTAGCCCCAATCTGCATAGGCTCCTCGGAAAATTCCTCAGAGTCTGAGGTTCCCTTGGGAAAGAAGGAAACCTCGGTCTCCCTTTCAAGCCTGCGCTCTCTCAGCCGTCTATCCACCCGAATGGATAACTGCATGAGCTGATCCAAGCTATCAGGCAAGGGATATTGTACCAGTTGGTCTTTTAACTGGTTAGAAAGACCTCTTCGGTACTGGTGTCTCAGGGCTGGGTCATTCCACTGGGTATCATGGGCCAACCTCCGAAACTCCGTACAATAAACCTCAACTGGCCTTCGCCCTTGCTTAAGGATCGAAATCTGAGCCTCGGCTGAGGCCGTCTTGTCAGGGTCATCATACAACATGCCCAGTGCCGTAAAAAAAGCATCAACACTTTTAAGCGACGGACAGTCAGGCTGCAACCCATATGCCCAGACCTGTGGGTCTCCTTGTAGCAAGGAAATCACTATGCCCACCCGCTGAATCTCCGACCCAGAAGACTGAGGCCTAAGCTGGAAATATAGCTTGCAGCTCTCCTTGAAACAAAAGAACTGCGAGCGATCTCCAGAAAAACGATCCGGGAGATTTACTTTCGGCTCCTTAACCCCTGAAGGCACTGCTGCTGCGGGAGCTCCGCCAGCGGCCTGCGAGGTGTGCATTTTAATGGACAAATCATTAAATTGTCGAGTCAGGACCTGCACCTGATCGACCACCTGTTGCAAAGTATTTTGAGGGGTATGCTCCATATTCCCACAAAATTTTAACAGGAGTATTAGGCTGCTGAATATGTTATGCACACCAGTGCCAGCAGGAATGTACTGGTGTCTGAACGGAGAGGGATGCAAAACAAATGAACTCACAGACAGACTGGGGAATATGACATTACATACATAGAAGGTGATAGGGTAACAAAATAAACACAAAGTGAACAGAGAAGCCCAAAGGCTAAGAAACTGGGTGTCTCCCTAGTATTAGGAATGCTCAGATGGAAAGAAGCGAGATGTTGTGATTTAATTTTAATACGTAGAGAACCCGAAATGCTGTTGCTAAGGGCAACAGCAAAACCCTAAAGGGTTACCAACGGGTGTGGCAGTAAACTCCTTGGTCAGAGATGGAATAATAGACACAAGGAGAGTCTCCACAATCCTAGTCCTCACTTGCAGTGCACTGGTTCAGCTTACTGCCACTAAACTGACACCTGAACACCTTGCACAGTGAGAAAGGATTTTGGCAGGCAAGTCTGAGAATACAGCCGCAAACTTGCTAGGTTCACAGAGTAGCAAAAGAACCCCAGCAGGTTAAACGACTGACTCCAGTCTTACTGCTAGGTCTGGATTGGTAGAGTGTAATACCAAATCCCAAGGCCTATTTGCAGTAAGCAACAAACAAATACAAAGTTTACACAGTACTAGCTAGCTTTCAGGAACTGACTCTGCCTAACCTGAGAAGAGGGTTTATATAGCAGGTGCTGTCCACGCCCCACTCAGACCTCAGACTGTGAGCACAAAAACCAGCACCGGATCCCCTGCCATGCACAGAGCCTGTAACCACTGCACAGCAAAAGACCCGAACCGGAGTATCAGCTACGCTCAGGTTACTCCGCTAGCACTTGTCTCCCGGTTGCCATGACGACGTGGCAGCACAGAGCAGGAGACCCTAACAGTTTAAAATCTTATTTTTTCTTACGTCCTAGAGGATGCTGGGGACTCCGTAAGGACCATGGGGATTATACCAAAGCTCCCAAACGGGCGGGTGAGTGCAGATGACTCTGCAGCACCGATTGAGAAAAAACATGAGGTCCTCCTCAGCCAGGGTATCAAACTTGTAGAATTTAGCAAAAGTGTTTGAACCCGACCAAGTCGCCGCTCGGCAAAGCTGTAAAGCCGAGACGCCTCGGGCAGCCGCCCAAGAAGATCCCACCTTCCCAGTGGAATGGGCCTTCACCGAAGTAGGTAACGGCAATCCAGCCGTAGAATGAGCCTGCTGAATCGTGTTACAGATCCAGCGAGCAATAGTCTGCTTAGAAGCAGGAGCGCCAACCTTGTTGGCTGCATACAGGACAAACAGAGCTTCTGTTTTCCTAATTCGAGCCATCCTGGCTACGTAAATTTTTAAGGCCCTGACTACATCCAGGGAGTTGGAATCCTCCAAATCTCCCGTAGCCACAGGCACCACAATAGGTTGGTTCATATGAAAAGAGGAAACCACCTTACGCAAAAATTGAGAACGAGTTCGCAACTCAGCTCTGTCCACATGGAAAATCAGATAGGGGCTTTTGTGAGATAAAGCCGCCAACTCAGACACTCGCCTTGCAGACGCCAAAGCCAACAACATAACCACTTTCCAAGTGAGATATTTTAATTCCACGGTTTGAAGAGGCTCAAACCAATGAGACTTAAGGAACTGTAACACCACGTTAAGGTCCCATGGTGCCACTGGGGGCACAAAAGGAGGCTGGATATGCAGCACTCCCTTCACAAAAGTCTGGACTTCTGGTAGAGAAGCCAATTCCTTCTGAAAGAAAATAGACAGGGCCGAAATCTGTACCTAAATGGAACCTAATGTTAGGCCCAAATTCACTCCAGTCTGTAGGAAGTGGAGAAAACGGCCCAGATGGAATTCCTCCGAAGGAGCATTCTTGGTCTCACACCAAGACACATACTTCCTCCAGATACGGTGATAATGTTTCGCTGTCACCTCCTTCCTAGCCCTTATCAGAGTAGGAATGACCTCATCCGGAATGCCCTTGTCAGCTAGGATCCGGCGTTCAACCGCCATGCCATCAAACGTAGCCGCGGTAAGTCTTGGAACAGACAGGGCCCCTGTTGCAACAGGTCTTCTCTGAGAGGAAGAGGCCACGGATCTTCTGTGAGCATTTCCTGTAGCTCCGGATACCAGGCCCTTCGAGGCCAATCTGGAACAATGAGAATTGCCTGTACTCCTTTTTGTCTTATGATTCTCAATATTTTTGAGATGAGAGGAAGAGGAGGGAACACATAGACCGACTGGAACACCCACAGGGTCACTAGGGCATCCACCGCTACCGCCTGAGGGTCCCTTGACCTGTCACAATACCTCGGGAGCTTTTTGTTGAGGCGTGACGCCATCATGTCTATTTGAGGCAGTCCCCACTGACTTGCAATCAATGCAAAGACTTCTTGATGAAGTCCCCACTCTCCTGGATGGAGATCGTGTCTGCTGAGGAAGTCTGCTTCCCAGTTGTCCACTCCCGGAATGAAGACTGCTGTCAGAGCGCTTACATGATTTTCCGCCCAGCGAAGAATTCTGGTGGCTTCTGCATTGCCACTCTGCTCCTTGTTCCGCCTTAGTGGTTTACATGAGCCACAGCCGTGACGTTGTCTGACTGAATCAGAACTGGTAGGTCGCGAAGAAAAGTCTCCGCTTGACGTAGGTCGTTGTATATGGCCATTAATTCCAGTACGTTGATGTGCAGACAAGCCTCCTGTCTTGACCACAGACCCTGGAAGTTTCTTCCCTGTGTGACTGATCCCCAGCCTCGGAGGCTCGCGTCCGTGGTCACCAGAACCCAGTCCTGAATGCCGAACCTGCGACCCTCTAGAAGGTGAGCACTCTGCAGCCACCACAAGAGAGATACCCTGGCCCTGGAGGACAGGCTGATCATCTGATGAATATGTAGATGTGACCCGGACCACTTGTCCAGAAGGTCCCACTGAAAAGTCCTTGCATGGAACCTGCCGAATGGAATGGCCTCGTAAGACGCCACCATCTTTCCCAGAACTCGAGTGCATTGATGGACCGACACCCTTTTTGGCTTTAACAGGTCCCTGACCACGGTCTGGAGTTCCTGGGCCTTTTCCATCGGGAGAAAAACACTTTTTTGTTCCGTATCCAGAATCATGCCTAAGAAAGGCAAACGGGTTGTTGGAACCAACTGAGACTTTGGTAGATTGAGAATCCAGCCGTGCTGTTGCAACACCCTCAGGGAGAGTGACATGCTATTCAGCAACTGTTCTCTCGATCTCGCTTTTATTAGGAGATCGTCCAAGTACGGGATAATTGTGACACCCTGCTTGCGCAGGAGCACCATTATTTCCGCCATTACCTTGGTGAAAATCCTCGGGGGCCGTGGAAAGCCCAAACGGCAACGTCTGAAATTGGTAATGACAATCCTGTACAGCAAATCTCAGGAACGCCTGATGAGGAGGATATATGGGGACATGAAGGTATGCATCCTTTATGTCCAGGGACACCATATAATCCCCCCCCCCCTCCAGGCTGGCGATGACCGCTCTGAGCGATTCCATCTTGAATTTGAACCTTTTCAAGTATAGGTTTAAGGATTTTAAATTCAGAATGGGTCTGACCAAACCATTCGGTTTTGGTACCACAAACAGGGTTGAGTAGTACCCTGTCCCCTGTTGAAGCAGGGGCACCTGGACCACCACTTGTTGAAGACACAGCTTTTGAATTGCCTTTAAAACTACTTCCCTCTCCGGGGAAGAAGCTGGTAGGGCCGATTTGAAAAACCGGCGAGGAGCCACCTCTTCGAATTCCAGCTTGTAACCCTGGGAAACAATGTCTATTGCCCAGGGATCCACCTGTGATTTAATCCAGACGTGGCTGAAAAGTCGAAGACGTGCCCCCACTGAGTCCCAGCGTCATGCGGTGGATTTTGTAGAAGCCGGAGAGGACTTCTGTTCCTGGGAACTAGCTGTAGTTGGGAGCTTTTTCCCTCTACCCTTACCTCTGGCGAGAAAGGAAGATCCCCGCACTCTCTTGGATTTATGCGACCGAAAGGACTGCATCTGATAATGTGGCGTTTTCTTTTGCTGTGAGGAAACATAAGGTAAAAAAGTGGATTTACCTGCAGTAGCTGTGGAAACCAGGTCCGTGAGACCGTCCCCAAATAATTCCTCACCCTTGTAAGGCAAAACCTCCATATGCTTCTTTGAGTCGGCATCACCCGTCCATTGGGGGTAATTCCAAGTTGATCGCAGCAGCAAGTTTGTTAGCAATTGGGCAAAACCATGTGCACTGCAGGTGTGGCAGATATAACATGTGCAGAGAGAGTTAGATTTGGGTGGGTTGTTTTGTTTCTGTACAGGGTAAATACTGGCTGCTTGATTTTTACACTGCAAGTTAGATTTCAGTTTGAACACACCCTACCCAAATCTAACTCTCTCTGCAAATGTTATATCTGCCCCACCTGCAGTGAACATGGTTTTGCCCATTTGCTAACATATTTGCTGCTGCGATCAACTCAGAATTACCCCCATTGTCGGGTCCACAGGGCTCGCCTAGCAGAAATCGCCATGGCGTTGGCTCTGGAACCCAGTAGGCCAATGTCTCTCTGAGCATCTCTCATATATAGGACAGCATCCTTAATATGACCCAAGGTCAATAAAACGGTATCCTTATCCAGTGTATCAATTTCAGCAGACAAGGTATCTGTCCACACTGCTACAGCGCTACAAACCCAAGCCGACGCTATCGCTGGTCTGAGTAATGTACCAGTATGTGTGTAAATTGACTTCAACGTAGTCTCTTGCCTGCGATCAGCAGGATCCTTGAGGATTGCGGTATCTTGAAAGGCAGGGATTGACTCCCTGTATTTCCCCCTAACATTCCACTATCCAACTAATCAGGTGTCGGCGGTGCCGACAGACACCACACTCATTTGCTCCACCTCCTCCCTAGAAGAGCCTTCCGCTTCATACATGCCGACACACGCGTACCGACACCCCACACACTCAGGGAAATCCCTAATCTGGAGACAGTTCCCCCAACCAGGCCCTTTGGAGAGACAGAGAGAGAGAGTATGCCAGCACACACCCAGCGCCAATGACCCTGGAAACACAAGTCCCAGCAATACACAGCGCTTTTTTGTTTTACATATAAATATATTGACTGCGCTCAAATTATGTGCCCCCCCCCCCCCCCCCCCCTTCAAAGCCCTCTGTCACCGTGTTCAGCAGGGGAGAGTCCGGGGAGCCAGCTTCTCAGCAGCGTGCTGTGGAGAAAATGGCGCTGGTTAGTGCTGTGGGATCAAGCTCCGCCCCCTCAGCGGTGGGCTTCGGTCCAGCTCAAAATACCAAATAACCTGGCGGGGGTTGTATATCTTACTGCCATAGCTTGATTATACCTATAATGCCAGCCAAGAGGAATATTGCTGCCCAGGGCGCCCCCCCCTGCTCCCTGCACCCATCTGTGCCTGTGTGTGTGCAGGAGCAATGGCGTGCAGCGTTACCGCTGCGCATTACTTCAGTGAAGATCCGAAGTCTTCTGCCGCCTGTGAAGTCTTCTTTCTTCGTATACTCACCCGGCTTCAATCTTCCGGCTCTGCAAGGAGGACGGCGGCGCGGCTCTGGGACAAACGGCAAGTGTGAGACCTGCGTTCCGATCCCTCTGGAGCTAATGGTGTCCAGTAGCCTAAGAAGCAGAGCCTATCACTGAAGTAGGACTGCTTCTCTCTCCTCAGTCCCACGGCGCAGGGAGCCTGTTGCCAGCAGGACTCCCTGAAAATAAAAAACCTAACAAAATTCTTTATTACAGAGAAACCAGGAGAGCTCCCCTGAAAGCACCCAGTCTCCTCTGGGCACAGGATCTAACTGAGGTCTGAAGGAGGGGCATGGAGGGAGGAGCCAGTGCAAACCCATTCTAAAGTTTCTTTATAGTGCCCATGTCTCCTGCGAAGCCCGCCTATTCCCCATGGTCCTTACGGAGTCCCCAGAATCCTCTAGGACGTAAGAGAAATGGTGCTATTCGTGTTATGTGGTGCTATTTGTATAATGCAGTGCTATACATGTAGTGCGGTGCTATAAATGTAATGTGGTGCTATTCGTGTTATGTGGTGCTATTCATGTAATAATGTGGTGGCTATGTATGTAATGTAGTTACTATGTATGTATTCAGGGGTGGATGGGCTACTGGGACAGATTCCGCTGTGCTGGTCCCCTGTGTCTGTGTTTCACTACTTGTGTAGTGTGTGCTCCCTCCCTGTATTGTGCTGTATGTAGTGTGCAGTAGCGGATCTTGCCACGGGCAAGCAGGACTTTTGCCCGGGGCGCCGCCTTTTGGAGGGCGCAGGGCGCCATCCGGAGGGCGCCGCACCAGGGCAAGATCCGCTGCTGCTGTGCCCCCCGCTGCCCGCTGCCGCTGTGAAGAGAAACTAGACGCATACGCGTCTAGTTTCCCTTCGTGGAGAGGTCCTTTACTGTGCGGTATTGTGTTGTATGTAGTGTGTGCTCCATCCCTGTACTGTGCTGTATGTAGTGTGTGCTCCCTCCCTGTACTGTGCTGTATGTAGTGTGTGCTCCCTCCCTGTACTGTGCTGTATGTAGTGTGTGCTCCCCCTCCCTGTACTGTGCTGTATGCAGTGTGTGCTCCCCCTCCCTGTACTGTGCTGTATGTAGTGTGTGCTCCCCCTCCCTGTACTGTGCTGTATGTAGTGTGTGCTCCCTCCCTGTACTGTGCTGTATGTAGTATGCCCCCCCTCCCTGTACTGTATGTAGTGTGTGCTCCCCCTCCCTGTACTGTGCTGTATGTAGTGTGTGCTCTCTCCCTGTACTGTGCTGTATGTAGTGTGTGCTCCCCCTCCCTGTACTGTGCTGTATGTAGTGTGTGCTCCCCCTCCCTGTACTGTGCTGTATGTAGTGTGTGCTCCCTCCCTGTATTGTGTTGTATGTAGTGTGTGCTCCCTCCCTGTACTGTGCTGTATGTAGTGTGTGCTCCCTCCCTGTACTGTGCTGTATGTAGTGTGTGCTCCCTCCCTGTACTGTGCTGTATGTAGTGTGTGCTCCCCCTCCCTGTACTGTGCTGTATGTAGTGTGTGCTCCCCCTCCCTGTACTGTGCTGTATGTAGTGTGTGCTCCCCCTCCCTGTACTGTGCTGTATGTAGTGTGTGCTCCCTCCCTGTACTGTGCTGTATGTAGTGTGTGCTCCCCCTCCCTGTACTGTACTGTAATGTATGTAGTGTGTGCTCCCCCTCCCTGTACTGTACGTAGTGTGTGCTCCCCCTCCCTGTACTGTGCTGTATGTAGTATGTGCTCCCTCCCTGTACTGTGCTGTATGTAGTGTGTGCTCCCTCCCTGTACTGTGCTGTATGTAGTGTGTGTTCCCTCCCTGTACTGTGCTGTATGTAGTGTGTGCTCCCTCCCTGTACTGTGCTGTATATAGTGTGTGCTCCCTCCCTGTACTGTGCTGTATGTAGTGTGTGCTTCCCCTCCCTGTACTGTGCTGTACGTAGTGTGTGCTCTCCCTCCCTGTACTGTGCTGTATGTAGTGTGTGCTCCCTCCCTGTATTGTGCTGTATGTAGTGTGTGCTCCCTCCCTGTACTGTGCTGTATGTAGTGTGTGCTCCCTCCATGTACTGTGCTGTATGTAGTGAGTGCTCCCTCCCTGTACTGTGCTGTATGTAGTGTGTGCTCCCCCTCCCTGTACTGTGCTGTATGTAGTGTGTGCTCCCCCTCCCTGTACTGTGCTGTATGTAGTGTGTGCTCCCTCCCTGTACTGTGCTGTATGTAGTGTGCCCCCCCTACCTGTTAGGCGCCGGGGTCCGCATGTCCGCGCGGCCCGGCGCCTAGCAACTAGGGACGCCGTGCGCGTTCAGCCGCCGGCTCCCTAGCAACGCTAGACGCCGGGCGCGCTGAGCCGCATGGACCCTAGCAACGGGGACGCCACGGGCGGACCGCGTTCCCCGTTGCAGGGCCTAATTAACAAGCACACACACTTGTCCTCTGGCCGTGCAGCAAGGCAGCTGCACGGCATTTATTCCCAATCAGGCTCTAAGCAGCTGATTGGAAGACTCCCTGTTAAATACCTTCCCAGTACTTCTCACAGACGCCGGTAATAGCTTCCTGCATGCTGCTTTGGTTTGCTGAGAGTCTGTTCCAGTCCTGCTGTATCCGGTCATTCCTGTCCTCAGAAGTCCTGTATTCGGGAGTTGTCATCTCATCCCAGGAAGTCGTTTGGTCCCCAGTTGTCCTGACTGATCACCTTTGTATATCGAGTGGTGTTCCGTGAGTTGCGGCTCTGCCGTGTGTTGCGGCTCAGCCGCTTTATCTTTATATATTCTGTTTTTGGAGCATTTGCGGAGGGTTCCGCTTCCACAAGTCCTCTCTGGAACTCGGCGGTGCTGGGTAGGAGAAGTGGACAAGTGGATGTTTTGGTTGTCCTTTTCCCTGGCGGTGTTTCCGCACATATTCTAGTTTTAAGTTAGCTTGTAGCCCCGGGCCTGGTTGTTTAGTCAGAGGGCCCCTTGTTATCACCCTGTCTCGGATTTCCCTTTGTCTCTCATTAAGACCTGGGGGGGCATCGGAGTTGGGCAGACATAATCCGCCCTTCAAACGCGGCTGCCATGGGCTCAAGCAACCATAGTCTCGCAGGGGATTTCCGACAGCACGGGTGAGACAACGGAGTTAGGGCGCCAGGGGCTATTTTCCATTCCCGCTCCCTTCCCCAGCATTTCGTTCCAGTGCTCCGGTCCTCGCAAAAAGATCTCCTCAGACCAGAGTGCTGGAATCATAACATTATTACCGGCCATACCAAAAAATTAAAATTAAACAGGGCTTTAATTTTTTCCTCTCATTCAGTTTTTGTTAAAAAATTTTGGCCTCATGAATCCGACAGGTTTAGGGCCAAACCCTGGCCAGCTCTTAGTCAATCAGATTCAAGAACTTACTCAGATGGTTCAGGATCTTTCTCTTCGGGTGAGGTCGCAGGAAGATCTTTTGCGAGCCTCCCCAAAGGTAGTCCCTGAACCAAAGATGCATTTGCCTGACCGTTTTTCTGGCGATAGAAAATAATTTTTTTTTTTTTTTTTTTAATAGAGTAATTTTTATTCCACATCATAATAAAGATACAGACATTTCAGTTTACACTGGGAAACATATTTGGAGTATCACAAAATTCTGAGTCAATCTCTGTTTACATTCAATTATTTTCCATTATAACGGTATACTTGTATGACTGACATTCCCCGCGTTGTTATTCCCGTGCGGTCATCCCGCATTATGCATAATATTGGATGTCTGTATACAGGTCTTGATTCACATACTTAACATTTTAGATATTTTCTCCCCACACTTTTTAGTGTGATTTCTCATCTAATGGGCCATACATAGCCCACAACCCCACTACCCCCAAACTAAACCCTCTATAACAAACTCAAGCCTAATCAAGCTAAGATATACATGGTGTGGTGTGGCAGTTGAATAGTTAACCAGCTACATTAAAGGGGAGACTCAGGGAGACAAAAAGCTCGGCCCGACGCCCTGGGGCCCAAACAACCCCTCCGCAGCGAGAGCCAATGCCTTCTAACTTTGAAGGGCAAGAGAGGAGTATGTGGAGGTGATCCAAGGAGACCATATCTTCTCGTATCTGGTGAGAGCATTATATTTCATATATACATAGCGTTCTTTTAATAGGGTATCGTTTACCAAATTTGTGAAAGCAAGTATCGTGGGGGGACGCGTGGCCATCCATGTCCGCGCGATGCACACTTTTGCAAGCGCGCACACACTACGGGCATACATGCCTTCCCATCGGGACCCAGAGTCAGAGTCGCCCACCCCCAAAATGCAAAATCTCTGAGTCAGTAATCCTCTCGATATTCCCGTATGTTCCAGAATCGACCCGACCCCAGCCCAGAACACCTGCAGCATTGGGCATTCCCATATGAGGTGCCAGAATGTGCCTCCAGCAGCCCCGCACTTGGGGCAATCATCAGTACTATCAGACCTGAATCTGGCCAGCCTGCTCGGTGTCATGTATGATCTATGCAGAATGAAAAGCTGTATCTGTTGAAACCGCAGCGATTTAGTGACCTGGCTCGGGTTACCCAGAGCTCCTTCCCAGTCCTCCCCGTCCATGGGACCCAAGTCACACTCCCATTTTCCCCTAAGATTCGAGAGCGGGTCCGCATGTAGTGTTTGAAGAAGGTACGAGTAGGTGAAGGAGATCACCTTAACTCGACCCAGTGAAGTAAGAAATGTTTTTATGGGGAAAGGGGAGAGCGCCGGGGGGGAATCTCCGAATTGCGCCTGCAAGGCATGCCTGAGCTGTAAGAATCTGTACAAGTGAGAGTTTGGGAGTCCAAACTCCTCCTTCAGTTGCTGAAATGATTTCAATGTACCGTCATCGTATAACTGGGACAGCGAGACTATCGAATATGGAGCCCATACCTCCCTGCCCTCTAGGGACCTCAGTTCGTTAAGCAGTGTGGAGTGCCATAGGGGAGTATCCGGGTCGATACCTTCATACCCGAGCATGCCCCTTAATGCCAGCCATATCTTCATTGCCTGAAAGATGATAGGAGGTGAGAGTCTAGAAGGAATACCCCCCACCATGACCTGTGCCGGGGAGAGATCCGGGTAATAACACCGAAGGAACGCCCGGCCCAGCTCCGCCCCCTCCCTTCCTTGGAGCCACATACCGATATGCGATAATTGAGCAGCATAGTAGTACAGTTGGAAGTGGGGCAAGGCCAGGCCGCCGTCCCTTTTCTGTCTGGTGAGAGTGGTCCACTTTATTCTAGGTCTTTTGTTGGCCCATATCAAGGACGTCAGGACACTATTTAGTCTCCTGAAGAAGACTGGGAAGATGTATACTGGGGACTGCAATAGAACATATAGTAGTTTAGGCAGAACTACCATTTTAATGAGGCCGACCCTACCCGTCATTGTCAGTGGTAGTTTACACCAAGCTCTCGATTTGCGCACTATTGTTTGTACAAGAGGGTCAAGGTTTAGGGGCACAAAGTCTGCTGGGTTGTTAGTAATTAGAATCCCGAGGTACTTAAACTGGGTTGTCCAACCCAGCGGTAGGGCCATTTTCGGTACCTGAGGGGGGGGACCTATAATGGGCATAATAACTGATTTAGACCAGTTTATGCGGAGTCCCGAGTACCCACCAAAGGTCTCGATGACCCGCAGTGCAGCGGGCATCTCCACCGCATAGTCTCGAAGGAACAATAGCAGGTCGTCCGCATAAAGGGCTATTTTATCAGTACAGGAACCCGTACCTATTCCCTCAATGTCCGGTTGCGACCTGATCAAGCAAGCGAGGGGCTCTATGGCTATGGCAAACAGGGCAGGAGAGAGGGGGCATCCCTGTCTGGTGCCCCGTGTCAAAGGGAAGGAGGAGGAAATATAGCCGTTTACCAGGGCCCTGGCTCGTGGATTCTGATATAGCAGTTTAATCCATTTAATAAAGTTTGGGCCAAAGCTCATGCTCCTCAGGACTCCCCACAGGTAAGGCCACTCGACGCTGTCGAACGCCTTGGCTGCATCCAAAGAGACCACAACCGCGTCCGAGGGGAAGTCTCGAGGAGCCTGCAAAATGGTGTATAGCCTGCGTAAGTTAATGGATGTGGATTTCCCAGGCATGAAGCCTGTTTGATCCGGGTGTATTATAGATTCAATCACTAGGTTGAGCCGGACCGCAAGAATTTTCGCCAAGATTTTGGCATCAGTGGGGATAAGGGATATCGGCCTGTAGGACTCCAGCAGCTTGGGGTCCTTACCAGGTTTGGGAAGCAGTATGAGAATCGCCTCGGACATTGAGGGAGGAAGGCTGTTAGCGGCAAACATTTCATCGTACGTGTTGAGCAGCTGAGGACCAAAGAACTTAATATATTGTTTATATAGTTCGGCGGGGATGCCGTCGCTACCCGGGGACTTACCACCAGGAGACGCCCCCACCGCCGACGTCACTTCCTCCAAGGTCAGAGGCGCCTCCAAGGCGTCCCTGGCCTCGGGGGAGAGTCTAGAAAGGGGAATATTTGTCAGGTACAGGTCTAATTCCTCCATGGTACATGTCAGTCGACTATCGTATACCTCCCTGAAGTAACCACGGAACATTTGTGCCATGTCAGGAGTGGCATCCACCAAGGAGCCGTCGGAGTCAATCAGCTGCGCTATTGTGGTCCCAGGTCGATCGTAATGCACTAAGTGGGCCAGCAAGCTACCTGGCCTGTCCGCCTGCATATAGATGTTAGTGGCCCTAAACAAAAGGGAACGTGCATTTTTGTCTGCGAGGTGAGCCAGCCAGGCCTCCTGAGCCACCAGCCAGCATGCCCTCAGCGCGGGGGTGCCCTCAGTCAGGTATCGCGTCTCCCGATCCCTACACTCTGTCTCAAGCTGTCTTTCCATTGCTCTACTAGCCACCTTGCAGGCAGCAATTTTGCCAATCAATGTGCCTCGCAAATGTGCTTTAAATGCATCCCAAACAACCGGGGCCGGGGCTGATCCCACATTAACCGCAAAAAATCCCTCCCATGTGGACACCAGATCCGGGCAGTCGCCCAGCTGGGCAAGCCAAGATGGGTGCAGCCGCCAATATGACTGTCCCCTCTGACATTCCCCATCTATTGAGAGCACCAGGGGCGAATGATCGGACACCCCCCGTGCTTCGTAATGAACACCCGTCACACCAGGCAGAAGCCCAGGTGAGACCAGGGCCAGGTCGATTCTGGAAAAAGAGCCATGTGTACCCGAGTAGCATGAGTATTGCCGAAGACCAGGATTCCTAATCCTCCAGACATCTACCCACTGCATACTATCTAGAAAATCTGCAAATTTAGATCCAGATGAGATTAAACCACCCCCCGTCCCTTGATCTCGAGGAGCCCTCCATCTGTCCAAAGAGGCATCCAACACAGCGTTGAAGTCCCCCAGGCAGATGACAGGGGTGTGGGGGGAGGAGGCAACAAATGAGGCGGCCTTTTGCAGGACATCATATGAAAAGGGGGGGGGAACATACACAGACAATAGGAAAATATTACGTGAGAATAATTTACCTTCTATGAACACGTATCTACCATGTGGATCTGTATTTACCCTTATCATTTCGAACTGTACGGTCCTCTTAATCATTACCGACACCCCTCGGGAATAAGAGGAGTGCGAGGAATGATATGCCCACCCCACCCAAGGCCTGCGGAGCGACAACAGCCTGTTTCCCTCCAAATGAGTTTCACTTAGGCAAATGATATCCGGGCCATATTTCTTGATCATTTTAAATACTAAGGATCGCTTTACCTTGTTGTTGATGCCCCGGACATTCCACGCCAAGATTTTTAAGGGAGGCATGTCGGCCAAGTCATCAACAGGGGTACAGCGCTCCAATCAACCCCCCACCCACCCCGCCCTCCACTCAGGTAATCGTGTCTCTCGCTGGCCCCGGACCCCGAACCAAACCCCTGAAAACCATGCGAATCTACCACACCCTCCGAATAGCAAATATATAGGCTTCGTAAATACAAAACAAAAAACAGAAGAAAAACTGCTGAGGGGCCAACAACTGCCCCAAACCATCCCCCCACCCCGTATACCTCCCCGAACTGTGGCATACCCATATCCCTAACCGAACTCTAGCCCTGGAGATCCCAAAGCCTACGGCAACACTGTACTAGGCGTACAGATCAAACAACCCCAATACCTAAACCTTTGTACGTTTATACGTTTAGAACTCTTCTCAGCAAAGTCCAGAACCACTAAACGAGAGGGAGCTCCCTGGACTTATACTTGCAGAATGTAGGCCCATAAAAGGGAGGACGACCCGATGTCAGTCTGGATCCAGCTGGCGGGCCCCCGGAGCATATCTGTCCAGCCAGGATGCTGCTTCCCTGGGCGAGCCGAAGAATTTGGTCTCCCCGTCTGCTATCACACGCAACCTAGATGGAAACAGCATCGAGTAGGATAGGTTCAGGTCACGAAGACGTCGCTTTATGGGAAGAAACTGAGCTCAATCTTTTTGAACGTCCGCTGCAAAGTCCGGAAATGCCGACACCCGGACTCCATTCCGGGTTAGAGGGCCCTTCACGCGTCCCAAGCGCAGGACAGAGTCCCGATCCTTATAGTGCAGGAATTTTGCTATAAAAGTTCGTGGTGGGGCGCCTGGGGGTAATGGCCGGAAGGGCACGCGGTGAGCCCGTTCCACTGCAAACTGAGAGGTAAAGGATTCAGCACCGTATGCCTCTTTTAGCCAGGATTCCAAGAAATCTTCGGGGTGTGCCCCTTCTTCCTTTTCGGGGAGGCCCACAAACCGCACATTATTTCTGCGGAGTCTGCCCTCCATGTCCAGGAGTTTGGTTTGCAACGTTGCGACTTGTTGTGTGACTGCAGACACCGATCTCTGTAGAGGGCCACTGAGGTCTTCCAGATTGGACACCCTTGTCTCGGTTTCGCCCACCCTCTCCCGCACTCGCTGGACATCCTGTCGTAGCAGAGATAGATCACACTGCACCTTCTCCATCTTGTCCGACAGACGCTGTTCACTAGCCGCTATGGCCTCCAGGACCTGCTGAATGGAATGAGCAGATGGCTGTGCGTTCCCCCCGGAGTCGGCCCCAGCCGATGGGTCCGCTCCGGCTGGGGGGGAGAGCTTAGGAGATGTCTGTGTCGACTGGGATGCAGGCTGTCGGGCAAACTTCTCCAGTTTAGCCGCGGCCGCACTCTGGCCGCCTTTCACCATCTTGTTAGGGCCCGGCACTATTTGAGAGTCCCAATATTCAGTGTCAAAAAATATATATCAGTGGGCAGTAGGTGCAATATCAACAGCACTCCAGACCCTGAGGTATCCAGCCTTTATGTTGAAGGGAGAAGGGGGACCAGGGGGGTCCAATGGTATAGATAAATATGTCCAGCATGTGGTTTTATATAGGCAATATGCAGGGCAGCTGGGACAAAGTCCAGACCTCCAACCCAGTACACACTGTACCTTGTTGTGAGTAGTTGTATAGGGAGCTGCAGGTAAAATGGCCGCCCAGCTCTCAGATCTCTCCCCCCTCTCTCACTGCACCAGCCTTCAGGGGTATATGATATTTTGTTTGTGGAGCCCTGGGGGTGCAGGAGTGTGATGCCGCTCTCCCTCTGCGCCGCCGGCCGCTGTGGTCGTTCCGGGCGCTCGATCTTGTGCGCGCGCGCACGCGCCCGACGGAGCTCCAAACTTGAGGCCGGGGACTGAGCTGCGGCCTAGGCCCGGATTCCGGGCGGCCGCCGACGCGAGCAGGGAGCGCTCGTACGGATCCACGCAGCGCCCACCGCCTTCCCAGTACCTTCATGCAGGAGAGGAGACTGGAGGAGACCAGAAACAGAGCCCCAGGATTTTGACAGGATTTATTTTCCAGGGAGCTCCTCGGTTCTGCTACCTAGTCTCCTGCCGCCGTGGCCACGCCCCTCCCCCTATAATTTTTTAGTTTTAAAGAATCCTGTAAACTTTATTTCCGTTTAAGACCTACTTCCTCTGGTTCTGAATCTCAGCGGGTTGGGATTATTATTTCTTTACTCCAGGGGGATCCTCAGACCTGGGCGTTCGGTTTAAGGGCAGAGGATCCTGCGTTGTTGTCAGTAGATGCTTTCTTTAAGTCTTTAGGGCTTTTGTATGATGACCCAGATAGAGAGGCGTCTGCTGAAAGTCAGCTGCGCGCTCTCAAACAAGGAAGAAATCCTGCAGAGGTTTATTGTACTGAGTTTCGCCGTTGGTCGAACGACTGTGGCTGGAATGACCCAGCCCTGCGCAGTCAGTTTCGCCTCGGCTTATCAGAGTCTATTAAAGACAGTCTCCTCCAGTACCCCGCTCCTGAGACTCTCGATAAACTCATGGAGCTTTCTATTAAGATTGATCGTCGTCTCAGAGAGCGGAGGGCTGAAAGAGGAACACCTGTAAGGTCAAGTCCTTGTGTTTATTCCATTCCAGAAGACGTAGAGGAGCCCATGCAGATGGGTCTCTCCCGGCTGTCTCCTGAGGAAAGGGCCAGAAGGCAAAATTCCGGTCTTTGTTTGTACTGTGGTGGTAAGGGACATTTTGCTCGTAACTGTCCGAACAAGTCGGGAAACGCTTTGACCAGGTGAATTGTGAGGGGATTCACCTAGGTCTGCAGCTTATCTCCTCGAATAACTCTCTTTTAGTCCCAGTTAAGGTTTCCTTTGGCAGCCTCAGTTCTTTGGTGTCGGCTTTTGTTGACAGTGGAGCTGCAGGAAACTTTATGGATTTAACTTGGGCTAAGGCCTTAGGCATTCCTCAGTTACCATTGGGTAGGTGTGTCACCATGCATGGCTTAGATGGGAGTCCGCTTTCCAACGGGGTTATTACTCACCGTACACCTCCCGTAGTACTTACAGTAGGAGCTTTACATTCCGAAAAGATCGAGTTCTATCTAACACATTGCCCAGCAGTTCCAGTTGTTCTGGGTCACCCTTGGCTGGCCTTTCATAATCCCACCATTGATTGGCGGTCCGGGGAGATTTCACAATGGGGTACTTTTTGTGCTAAGGAATGTATTTCGTTTCCAGTTAGAGTAGCAGCTATCATTCCAGAACTCATTCCTGTGGAATACCAGGAGTTTGCCGATGTATTCTCCAAAGGCAATGCGGACATTCTGCCTCCCCATCGGCCTTATGATTGTGCTATTGAGCTAATCCCTGGTGCCGCATTGCCAAAGGGGAGATTATATGCATTGTCCGGGCCAGAAACTTCGGCTATGAATGACTATGTTCAGGAGAGCTTACAGAAAGGTTTTATTAGACCATCAAAATCCCCTTTAAGTGCTGGTTTTTTCTTTGTGGAGAAAAAGGATGGCTCGCTTAGACCATGCATAGATTTTAGAGCCTTGAATAAAATCTCAGTCAAAAACACCTATCCTTTGCCGTTGATTTCTGTACTCTTTGATCAGTTACGTTCTGCTGTGATTTTTTCTAAAATTGACCTGAGAGGAGCTTACAACCTCATCCGAATTAAATCTGGAGATGAGTGGAAGACGGCTTTCAGTACTCAGTCGGGTCACTACGAATACCTGGTGATGCCGTTCGGCCTGTCTAATGCTCCAGCAGTTTTTCAAGACCTCATTAACGATGTGCTCCGTGACTTCCTAGGGAAATTCGTGGTCGTTTATTTAGACGACATCTTGATTTTTTCTGAATCGATGGAACAACATATCACCCAGGTACGTCTGGTTCTTCAAAAGTTACGTGAGAATCATTTATATGCCAAACTGGAGAAGTGTGAATTTCACGTCACGAAAGTATCTTTTTTAGGGTACATAATTTCCCCTCAGGGATTTTCCATGGAACCTAAGAAGCTTCAGGCCATCCTTAATTGGGCGCAACCCACCAATTTAAAAGCAATTCAGCGCTTTTTAGGGTTTGCGAATTATTATAGGAGGTTCATTCATTCTTTTTCTGACCTGGTTGCTCCCATTGTGGCTCTGACAAAGAAAGGAGCGGATCCTACCAACTGGTCGCATGAAGCTGAGTTGGCCTTCCGGGCTCTGAAACAAGCCTTTGTCTCAGCTCCAGTCCTCAGACATCCTAATCCGGAATTGCCCTTTGTTGTGGAGGTTGATGCCTCAGAGGTTGGAGTGGGGGCTGTCCTTTCTCAAAAGGATCCGGTGTCTTTGGACTTACATCCTTGTGCCCTTATGTCCAGGAAGTTCTCCTCCGCTGAATCCAATTATGACGTTGGTAATCGGGAGTTACTGGCGGTAAAGTGGGCTTTTGAGGAGTGGAGGCATTGGCTGGAAGGAGCAAAGCATACTATTTCGGTATTGACTGACCATAAGAACCTGCAATACATTGAATCAGCTAAACGGCTTAATGCCCGGCAGGCACGTTGGGCATTATTTTTTACTCGTTTCAAATTTATAATCACTTTCAGGCCTGGTTCCAAGAATACTAAAGCTGATGCCCTGTCACGTAGTTTTCTTCCGGTTCACAATAACAATCCTGTTGTTACCCCAATACTTCCATCTTCGGTCATCCGGGCAGGCCTCACACAGGATTTATTTACCCAGTTAAACCAGCTTCAACACCAAGCTCCTAGATTTACTCCTGCTGGTCGTCTTTACGTTCCTGAATTTTTTAGAGCTACTGTTTTCACTGAATTCCATGACAACAAGGTTTCAGGGCATCCGGGAATCACTAAGACATTGGAGTTAGTCTCTCGCTCAGTATGGTGGCCTAGTATGTCTAAAGACGTTAGGGAATTTGTTTTTTCATGTCTGGTTTGTGCACAGCATAAGGTTCCCCGTTCCTTGCCTATCGGGCAACTTATGCCCTTAAGTGTCCCTCTCAGGCCATGGTCTCATATTTCCATGGATTTTGTGGCTGACCTTCCCCTTTCAGCCGGATTCCGAGTCATGTGGGTGGTAGTGGACCGTTTTAGTAAAATGGCTCATTTTATTGCTCTTCCCCGATTGCCTTCTGCTCAAGGGTTGGCAGTTTTGTTCCTCCGCCATGTGTTTAGGCTTCATGGGTTACCCACTGATATTGTTTCTGATCGGGGTCCACAATTCATCGCACAATTCTGGAGATGTTTTTGTGCTTCATTAAAGATGAAACTGTCATTAACATCCGGTTATCACCCACAATCCAACGGGCAAACCGAACGAGTTAACCAGTCATTAAAACAATATCTGCGCTTGTATTCAGCCAAACTCCAGAATGATTGGTCCGAGTTTCTTCCTTTGGCTGAATTTGCTTACAATAATTCCTGTCATTTCTCCACTAAAGAGTCTCCATTCTTTTCAGTTTTTGGTTTTCACCCCAGAGCTAATTCTTTTTTTCATCATTCTCCAGTCTCCTCGCTGGCATTGACCTCCCATCTCAGAGCAATTTGGAAAAAAGTGCACCTTGCTCTCAGAAAAGCGGCCTTTCGAGAAAAGAAATTTTCTGACAGGCTCCGACGTCATTGCACTTTTAAGGTGGGAGACAAGGTGTGGTTGTCAACTCGCAACATCAGGCTTCGACAATCCTCGGCTAGACTGGGACCCAAATTTATTGGACCATTTCTTATTATTAAAAGAGTCAACCCAGTTGCCTTTCGGCTACGTTTACCAAGATCTCTCAAGACTGGAAATACGTTTCATTGTTCCCTGTTGAAACAATACGTTTCTTCCAGTAGATTTCCTCGGAGGATCTCTCAGGGTAGATCTCCAGTGGATGTACAGGGACAACAGGAGTTCTTGGTAGAGAAAGTTGTTGATTCCAAATTGTCCCGGGGTCGGCTTTATTTTTTAGTTCACTGGAAAGGCTATGGTCCGGAGGAAAGGTCTTGGGTCCTAGATAAGGATCTTCATGCACCTAGGCTCAAGAGGGCATTTTTTTCGTGAATTTCCTCAGAAGCCTGGCTTTAGGGGTTCCTTGACCCCTCCTCAAGGGGGGGGTACTGTTAGGCGCCGGGGTCCGCATGTCCGCGCGGCCCGGCGCCTAGCAACTAGGGACGCCGTGCGCTTTCAGCCGCCGGCTCCCTAGCAACGCTAGACGCCGGGCGCGCTGAGCCGCACGGACCCTAGCAACGGGGACGCCACGGGCGGACCGCGTTCCCCGTTGCAGGGCCTAATTAACAAGCACACACACTTGTCCTCTGGCCGTGCAGCAAGGCAGCTGCACGGCATTTATTCCCAATCAGGCTCTAAGCAGCTGATTGGAGGACTCCCTGTTAAATACCTTCCCAGTACTTCTCACAGACGCCGGTAATAGCTTCCTGCATGCTGCTTTGGTTTGCTGAGAGTCTGTTCCAGTCCTGCTGTATCCGGTCATTCCTGTCCTCAGAAGTCCTGTATTCGGGAGTTGTCATCTCATCCCAGGAAGTCGTTTGGTCCCCAGTTGTCCTGACTGATCACCTTTGTATATCGAGTGGTGTTCCGTGAGTTGCGGCTCAGCCGTGTGTTGCGGCTCAGCCGCTTTATCTTTATATATTCTGTTTTTGGAGCATTTGCGGAGGGTTCCGCTTCCACAAGTCCTCTCTGGAACTCGGCGGTGCTGGGTAGGAGAAGTGGACAAGTGGATGTTTTGGTTGTCCTTTTCCCTGGCGGTGTTTCCGCACATATTCTAGTTTTGAGTTAGCTTGTAGCCCCTGGCCTGGTTGTTTAGTCAGAGGGCCCCTTGTTATCACCCTGTCTCGGATTTCCCTTTGTCTCTCATTAAGACCTGGGGGGGCATCGGAGTTGGGCAGACATAATCCGCCCTTCAAACGCAGCTGCCATGGGCTCAAGCAACCATAGTCTCGCAGGGGATTTCCGACAGCACGGGTTAGACAACGGAGTTAGGGCGCCAGGGGCTATTTTCCATTCCCGCTCCCTTCCCCAGCATTTCGTTCCAGTGCTCCGGTCCTCGCAAAAAGATCTCCTCAGACCAGAGTGCTGGAATCATAACACTACCTGTACTGTGCTGTATGTAGTGTGTGCTCCCCCTCCCTGTACTGTGCTGTATGTAGTGTGTGCTCCCTCCCTGTGCTGTATGTAGTGTGTGCTCCCCCTCCCTGTACTATGCTGTATGTAGTGTGTGCTCCCCCTCCCTGTACTGTGCTGTATGTAGTGTGTGCTCCCTCCCTGTACTGTGCTGTATGTAGTGTGTGCTCCCTCCCTGTATTGTGTTGTATGTAGTGTGTGCTCCCTCCCTGTACTGTGCTGTATGTAGTGTGTGCTCCCTCCCTGTACTGTGCTGTATGTAGTGTGTGCTCCCCCTCCCTGTACTGTGCTGTATGTAGTGTGTGCTCCCCCTCCCTGTACTGTGCTGTATGTAGTGTGTGCTCCCTCCCTGTACTGTGCTGTATGTAGTGTGTGCTCCCTTCCTGTACTGTGCTGTATGTAGTGTGTGCCCCCTCCCTGTACTATGCTGTATGTAGTGTGTGCTCTCTCCCTGTATTGTGCTGGATGTAGTGTGTGCTCTCTCCCTGTACTGTATGTAGTGTCTGCTCCCTCCTTGTACTGTGCTGTATGTAGTGTGTGTTCCCCCTCCCTGTACTTTGAAACATATAAGGATAAAAAAGGGGTTTGTAGAATGACAAATTAATAAAATCAGAAGTAGAGTTAAGGCATGACAACAGTGTCAGTAGATACTGAAAGTAGGTATATCAGTCCTTGTATAGTCAGACGTACAGATGTACATCAGGGAAGGGCATTGTAGCAACATATGCATAAAGTCGCAGGTAAACATTAGCATAACGTAAAGCAAAGGAGGCCCCAACTGTGTCTATGTCAGAATCAGGACCTCTGAGGAGTGACCCTGCCCTCTTGACAGGCCCCTACCCATCAACAGACTCCACCCCCATTAGGGCTGCTTTCATAAATTTCCCAAGCTGGTGTTCGATCCCAATCCGCCACTGAGCAACGCCTCACCCACCCTCATTCTTGCTGGAGAGTAGGGATAGCCAATCGGAAGTCCTGTACCAATCCAAAAGATCAGCAACTGTGTAGTAAATAACCAAAATAATGATGGGAAAAAATAAGATTTTACTTACCGGTAAATCTATTTCTCGTAGTCCGTAGTGGATGCTGGGGACTCCGTAAGGACCATGGGGAATAGACGGGCTCCGCAGGAGACACGGGCACCACAAGAAAGAATTTAGATTCTGGTGTGCTCTGGCTCCTCCCTCTATGTCCCTCCTCCAGACCTCAGTTAGAGAAACTGTGCCCGGAAGAACTGACAGTACAAGGAAAGGATTTTGGAAATCCAGGGCAAGACTCATACCAGCCACACCAATCACACCGTATAACTTGTGATAAACTTACCCAGTCAACAGTATGAACAACAACAGAGCATCAGTTCAACCCTGATGCAACAATAACATAGCCCTTATTGCAGCAATAACTATAAACAAGTATTGCAGAAGAAGTCCGCACTTGGGACGGGTGCCCAGCATCCACTACGGACTACGAGAAATAGATTTACCGGTAAGTAAAATCTTATTTTCTCTAACGTCCTAGCGGATGCTGGGGACTCCGTAAGGACCATGGGGATTATACCAAAGCTCCCAAACGGGCGGGAGAGTGCGGATGACTCTGCAGCACCGAATGAGCAAACACAAGGTCCTCCTCAGCCAGGGTATCAAACTTGTAGAACTTTGCAAAAGTGTTTGAACCTGACCAAGTAGCCGCTCGGCACAGCTGTAATGCCGAGACCCCTCGGGCAGCCGCCCAAGAAGAGCCCACCTTCCTGTGGAATGGGCCTTAACTGATTTTGGCAGCGGCAATCCAGTCGCAGAATGAGCCTGCTGAATCGTGTTACAGATCCAGCGAGCAATAGTTTTCTTTGAAGCAGGAGCACCAAGCTTGTTGGAAGCATACAGGATAAACAAAGATTCTGTTTTCCTGACCCTAGCCGTTCTGGCTACATAAACCATCAAAGCCCTGACCACATCAAGTAACTCGGAATCCTCCAAGTCAGTAGTAGCCACAGGCACCACAATAGGTTGGTTTATATGAAAGGATGAAACCACTTTTGGCAGAAATTGTGGACGGGTCCGCAATTCTGCTCTATCTGCATGTAAAACCAGATAGGGGCTTTTATGTGACAAAGCCGCTAATTCTGACACACGCCTAGCCGAAGCCAATGCTAGTAGCATGACCACCTTCCACGTGAGATACTTCAATTCCACCGTTTTGAGTGGTTCAAACCAGTGGGATTTCAGGAAACCCAACACCACGTTAAGATCCCAAGGTGCCACCGGGGGCACAAAAGGGGGCTGAATACGCAGCACTCCCTTCACAAACGTCTGAACTTCAGGTAGAGAAGCCAGCTCTTTTTTGAAAGAAAATGGATAGGGCCGAAATCTGGACCTTAATGGAACCCAATTTTAGGCCCAAAGTCACTCCTGACTGTAGGAAGTGAAGGAAACGGCCCAGCTGGAATTCCTCCGTAGGGGCATTCCTGGCCTCACACCAAGCAACATATCTTCGCCATATACGGTGATAATGTTGAGCTGTCACGTCCTTCCTAGCCTTTATCAGCGTAGGAATGACCTCATCTGGAATGCCTTTTTCCGCTAGGATCCGGCGTTAAACCGCCATGCCGTCAAACGCAGCCGCGGTAAGTCTTGGAACAGACAGCGCCCTTGTTGCAACAAGTCCTATCTTAGAGGAAGAGGCCACGGGTCCTCTGTGAGCATTTCTTGCAGATCTGGATACCAAGTCCTTCTTGGCCAATCCGGAACAATGAGTATTGTTCTCACTCCTCTTTATCTTATGGGTATGAGAGGAAGAGGAGAAAATACATAGACCGACTGGAACACCCACGGTGTCACCAGTGCGTCCACCGCTATCGCCTGAGGGTCTCATGACCTGGCGCAATACCTCTGTAGCTTTTTGTTGAGGCGGGATGCCATCATGTCCACCTGTGGCAGTTCCCACCGACTTGCAATCTGCGTGAAGACTTCTTGATGAAGTCCCCACTCTCGCGGGTGGAGGTCGTGCCTGCTGAGGAAGTCTGCTTCCCAGTTGTCCACTCCCGGGATGAACACTGCTGACAGTGCGCTTACGTGATTCTCCGCCCAGCGAAGAATTCTGGTGGCTTCTGACTGAATCAGAGCCGGTTGGTCGCGAAGCAGGGTCTCCGCTTGACGTAGGGCGCTGTATACGGCCCTTAGTTCCAGGATGTTTATGTGAAGGCAAGTCTCCTGACTTGACCACAGACCTTGGAAATTTCTTCCCGGTGTGACTGCTCCCCACCCTCGGAGGCTTGCATCCGTGGTCACCAGGACCCAGTCCTGAATGCCGAATCTGCGGCCCTCTAGAAGGTAAGCACTCTGCAGCCACCACAGGAGAGACACCCTGGCCCTGGGGGATAGGGTGATTAACCGATGCATCTGAAGATGTGATCCGGACCACTTGTCCAGTAAGTCCCATTGAAAGGTCCTCGCATGGAACCTGCCGAAGGGAATGGCCTCGTATGATGCCACCATCCTTCCCAGAACTCGAGTGCAGTGATGCACTGACACCTGTTTTGGTTTTAATAGGTTCCTGACCAGTGTCATGAGCTCCTGAGCTCTGTCTATCGGGAGATAAACCCTTTTCTGGTCTGTGTCTAGAATCATGCCTAGGAAAGGCAGATGAGCCGTAGAAACCAACTGCGACTTTGGAATATTTAGAATCCAGCCGTGTTGCCGTTACACTTCCAGAGAAAGTGATACGCTGTTCAGCAACTGCTCTCTTGATCTCGCTTTTATGAGGAGATCGTCCAAGTACGGGATAATTGTGACACCTTGTTTCCGCAGGAGCACCATCATTTCCGCCATTACCTTGGTGTTTTGGGCCGTGGAGAGGCCAAACGGCAACGTCTGAAATTGGTAATGACAATCCTGTACCGCAAATCTGAGGTACGCCTGATGAGGTGGATAAATGGGGACATGAAGGTATGCATCCTTTATGTCCAGAGACACCATAAAATCTCCCCCTTTCAGGCTTGCGATGACCGCTCTTAGCGATTCCATCTTGAACTTGAACCTTTTCAGGTATATGTTCAGGGATTTTAAATTCAATATGGGTCTGACCGAACCGTCCGGTTTCGGGACTACAACATGGTCGAATAATGACCACCTCCTTGTTGAAGGAGGGGAACCTTGACCACCACCTGTTGAAGATACAATTTGTGAATTGCAGTTAACACTATTTCCCTCTCGTGGGGGGAAGCCGGCAGGGCCGTCGGTGAGGGGGCATCTCCTCAAAGTCCAGCTTGTATCCCTGAGACACAATATCTATTGCCCAGAGATCTAACAGGGAATGAACCCACTTGTGGCTGAAATTACGAAGACGTGCCCCCACCGGGCCTAGCTCCGCCTGTGGAGCCCCAGCGACATGCGGTGGATTTTGTAGAGGCCGGCGAGGACTTCTGTTCCTGGGAACTAGCTGTGTTGTGCAGCTTCTTTCCTCTGCCCCTGCCTCTGGCAAGAAAGGACGCACCTCGGACTTTCTTGTTTCTTTGTGATCGAAAGGCTGCATTTGATAATGTCGTGCTTTCCTAGGCTGTGCAGGAATATAAGGCAAAAGATCAGAATTACCAGCTATAGCTGTGGAGACCAGGTCCGAGATCCCTTCTCCACACAATCCTCAGCCTTCCATATGCCTCTTAAGTCGGCATCACCTGTCCATTGCATATTCTACAGGACACGTCAAGCAGAAATCGACATAGCGTTGACTCTAGAACCCAGTAGACTAATGTCACTTTGGGCATGTTTTATATATATATATTAAGACAGCATCTTTAATATATATATCTATATATATACATATAAATCCTGTATGGAGTGCACTCACCAGACTGTTATTAGAGCCAGCAGGGGTTTTATTGAAGCATCATATACAACATCACACCACCAACGTTTCGGTCCTATCTGGACCTTTTTCAAGGTTTAACTGACACCCACATAACCTATCTATATATAGCCATCACCTTAATTGTACTCTAATAAAAACCGACATAGAACATAAATGACATGGACATACATATACATACACATTTTAATAATGTTACCTATTCAGATCTATTCATGTCCCCACACGGCCAAAGCATCTCATCCATCCCGTGTATTCAAACATTGGGCAATTACTTACTCGTTCCCGCTTCACCCGCCAGTCCATCTGGACCGCACGCTGGCGGGAGCGGAAGCAACCACAACTTGCTTGGAACGCATCCACATGATCTCGTCATGTGATGCCCACAAGCAACCAATACTTACAATACTAGACGTCACGTGTGACATACGTCATCACGTACGGCACCCGCGTCACCACGCACTGTTTAATACATACTTTACCCGCTGCCCGGCAACATAGTTACCTAGGCAACCCTAATATGTGTCCGTGCACGTCATTAATACACGTATAATAAAGGTACTATAGTCATCTAGGGTGGTCATTATATATCCCCATATGGCGAGTATTGGACATGAGAGGATCCGATGGCACATAGATAAAAATGGTTAGAGAATACAAAACATTGTGCATCATATTGAAACCATCACATTAACCATGTATAACACATATAGATATATAATAATAATATGGACAATGTGCAGACAAGGCTAATACAGACCGGAACACGTTCAAAAATTATAATAAAAGAGAAGAAAAAAGGGAAAAATCTTTATGACGGGCAGCGGGTAAAGTATGTATTAAACAGTGCGTGGTGACGCGGGTGCCGTACGTGATGACGTATGTCACACGTGACGTCTAGTATTGTAAGTATTGGTTGCTTGTGGGCATCACATGACGAGATCATGTGGATGCGTTCCAAGCAAGTTGTGGCTGCTTCCGCTCCCGCCAGCGTGCGGTCCAGATGGACTGGCGGGTGAAGCGGGAACGAGTAAGTAATTGCCCAATGTTTGAATACACGGGATGGATGAGATGCTTTGGCCGTGTGGGGACATGAATAGATCTGAATAGGTAACATTATTAAAATGTGTATGTATATGTATGTCCATGTCATTTATGTTCTATGTCGGTTTTTATTAGAGTACAATTAAGGTGATGGCTATATATAGATAGGTTATGTGGGTGTCAGTTAAACCTTGAAAAAGGTCCAGATAGGACCGAAACGTCGGTGGTGTGATGTTGTATATGATGCTTCAATAAAACCCCTGCTGGCTCTAATAACAGTCTGGTGAGTGCACTCCATACAGGATTTATATTTATTCATGGGAAAAGGAATATTCCCTGACCTAATGGAATTTGAGTGACACCCCAGCAACCTCATGTTTCACTGTGAGTGCAGACAACCTTGGTTTTGTTTTGGATTACTATGTGACTATCCTATTGGAAGACATATGGACTTTTTGTTGTGCACCCAGAAAGTAAAGGTTGAATTACATGGATTGTACTAAATATGGTTACTACTTGAATAGTTTTGGATGCCATCACATGACTGTATGGTGGATGAATACTTTCCATTGTGAAGATTGGAGGCCATTCTTTATTATTTGCTGCTGTTTATTGTTTTGGTTTTTGCTCTTTTGACTCTTTTTATTTTTTGATTTTTGTTAGATATATTTTTGTATTTGAGTATTTTTCCTTATATCTGTGGCAACATAGTTACATCTATATTTGGTGTTGTTCTGTGTCTACGTTATATTTTTATTAACATCATGGAGAGTTTAGTGAATCCTGAACTCCTATCTAATGCAGAATATGGACAGGTGTCCTACACAGATGATGATGCTGAACGTCTTCTCTTCAATTTGACTGATTTTGGGGCTATCCCAGGAGAGAAAGCCATCGATGTGTATTACAAACTATTGAATCTTAACAAGCGTGAAACTGATTTATTGTTGCATGGACAGTTTCTATCCGATTATTTTTGGAAGAAACAGATTCCACGTGGGTTCCGGGTTCGGAATGTCCCCACCATCGGCCGCAACAACCCTGTGTTTTGCAGCCGATGGTGTGGGATTTTAAACAAATGCTCATTAGATCTGGTACTACTGGTAATTGAAGAGGTGGGCGTGGAACTCAAAAAAGTAAGAGGTGACTTAAGCTTGAATAAAGATCAACTTGAAAGTATACTTCAGAATGACAAAACTGAGGATTGGCTTGCTAAATTGAATCTACAGATAGACAAGTATAAAACAGATTTAATTAATTTCAAGCGCAGTAAACTTGAGAAAGTTGAGAAAGACTATCGTGAACATAGGGTATATGGTTGGTTAGTGGGGAATGATTTTCCCCCTCGTAGAATGCGTGACGCACGATTCAGAAGGGGCCAATACCAGTTTGATCAGTATTCTACTGCCTCTAGCTCGGATAGAGATAATTCAGATCCCAGAATTAGTCAACGTCAGCCTTTTTCTCGGGAGGCCACACGCTCACAGTTAGACCCAGTACAAGTAGACACCAGAGGCCCCACCCGCGGAGGGGGTCCTACAAAAAGTGTAAAAAAACCTCCGAAGAACCCTCGGACAAAATAATCAACATTTCTTCACTAACACTAAGTTTGGACCAAGAAAAGGTTTTGTCACGGGGATTATCCTTTATCCCTACTGTCTCGTTTAGTCCAATGAGATGGAAAATAGATAATTATTGTTTGTCTCGCAAATTAAGACTTAAAGAAAAATTTGGGGAGAATAAACGTGACATACCTGACATTGAGTTCAAACAGAAAAGTACCTATGATCCTCCATCAAATAACATTAATATCAAAACTTTTTCGCGTATGATGGATCAATCGGTAAATGACTCTATGAAAAAGAATGTGAGGAGTAGACCCAATCTCAGCAAAGGAGAGAGGATGGCTTTAAGGCAGTTGAAAGATAATCCCAATATCACTATACGTCCAGCAGACAAGGGTGGGGCTGTTGTACTTCAGGATACAATAGCATATAATCAAGAGATTTTACGACAGCTTGGTGATGAATGCACCTACAAAATGTTGGATAGTGATCCTATGCCATTATTTAAAAAGAAATTGGATATGACAGTGGACATGGCGTTGGGTATGGGTGTCATTAGTGAGACTGTATCATCTTTTATGCGAACAGATTTCCCTATATGTCCCATCTTATACACTTTACCCAAGGTGCATAAATGCATTGATGCTCCTCCGGGCAGACCAATCATCTCTGCCCGGGGATCATTATTTCAACCTGTTGCACGCTATTTGGATACCCATCTCCAACCATGTGTAAAGAAAATAAAAAGCTATATCAAGGACACTAATGATTTCATTAATGGGCTAAAAGCGATAAAAGGTTACGATGAAAATTGGCTACTTGTGACTATGGATGTGTCCTCTCTATACATAGTCATACCTCATCGAGGGATGGCTGCTGTAAGAAGAGCATTAATACTGAACCAACAACAGCACCCACCTGTTGAATTCCTGTTGGAACTACTGGATATGACACTTACGTGTAATTATTTCAAGTTTGGTGACCGATACTACCTCCAGACATCCGGGACCGCGATGGGAAGTAACATAGCCCCGGCGTATGCAAATTTGTATATGGACGAGTATGAACAACAGTACATATTGCCGATGTTTGGGAGTAGTATCGGTTACTACAAACGATTTATAGATGATATATTTTTCTTATAGTCTGGAGATAAAGCTGCCCTGGAGAATATGGTATCGCATCTAAATCGACTGGATACACCAATTAGATTTACGATGGAATGCGATCATAGGTCAATCAATTTCTTGGATGTAACTGTGTTTGCCACGGATGGGGGTTATGGATTTAAACTGTACAGGAAGGCCACAGACCGGAACACATTATTGCACTATAGTAGCTACCACCCAAAACCCCTTAAAGAGAGCCTACCTATTTCCCAGTTTATTAGAGTCATGAGGAATAATTCGGACTCAAGGATTCTGGAGGATCAACTTAGAGACATGCAACATCGATTTCTGGATAGGGGATACCATCCGGATATCATTGAACGTTGTTTGAGAACAGCTGAACAGCGACTTAGGGTCGGCAAAAAGAATCTGGCGGAGAGTACCGAAAAACCGTTTGTGTTTCTTACCACATACGATACTGGTAGTTTTGCTACGCGATCCGCTATTAAGAGAAATTGGGACATAGTGGCCACAGATGGTGCACTCAAGAACGTTCTTCCAAAGCAACCATTGATTGCATACAGACGGGGACCGAATCTGCGAAACATGCTTATGCGCCCTGACCAATCGGTTGGCAAAGAAGTAGATAACTGGCTATCCTCAAAAAAATTGGGATGCTATAAGTGCCCGAATTGCACCACATGTAGAAGCATGCTGACTGGAAATAGTTTCCCACACCCACATGATGGTAGACGGATACCAATACAGCATCGTCTAACGTGCACCTCTGATTATGTGGTATATATCTTGATATGTCCATGCTCACTAGTATATGTGGGCAAGACAATAAGATCATTCCGTGAACGGATTTCAAACCATCGGTCAAACATCAGATTGGCACTGAAAACTGGTGGGTCGGATAAGCCAGTCGCACGTCACTTTGTACAACATCAACACCAATTGACGGCGTTACGCTACATGGTTATAGACAGAATACCACCACTCTCTAGGGGTGGTGATCGTGCCAAGATCCTTCTACGCCGAGAGGCATACTGGATACATAAATTAGAGACTGTTTACCCTAAGGGCCTAAATGAATCAGTGCATTTCAATATCTTCCTATAATATGGAAAGGATTGGCCTGTTGGTAGATTTGAAGTCCCGTCATAAAGATTTTTCCCTTTTTTCTTCTCTTTTATTATAATATTTGAATGTGTTCCGGTCTGTATTAGCCTTGTCTGCACATTGTCCATATTATTATTATATATCTATATGTGTTATACATGGTTAATGTGATGGTTTCAATATGATGCACAATGTTTTGTATTCTCTAACCATTTTTATCTATGTGCCATCGGATCCTCTCATGTCCAATACTCGCCATATGGGGATATATAATGACCACCCTAGATGACTATAGTACCTTTATTATACGCGTATTAATGACGTGCACGGACACATATTAGGGTTGCCTAGGTAACTATGTTGCCGGGCAGCGGGTAAAATAAGAATTTACTTACCGATAATTCTATTTCTCGTAGTCCGTAGTGGATGCTGGGAACTCCATAAGGACCATGGGGAATAGCGGCTCCGCAGGAGACAGGGCACATCTAAAGAAAGCTTTAGGATCACCTGGTGTGCACTGGCTCCTCCCCCTATGACCCTCCTCCAAGCCTCAGTTAGGATACTGTGCCCGGACGAGCGTACACAATAAGGAAGGATTTTGAATCCCGGGTAAGACTCATACCAGCCACACCAATCACACTGTACAACTTGTGATCTGAACCCAGTTAACAGCATGATAATAGAGAAGCCTCTATAAAAGATGGCTCACTACAACAATAACCCGAATTTTTTGGTAACAATAATTATGTACCAGTATTGCAGACAATCCGCACTTGGGATGGGCGCCCAGCATCCACTACGGACTACGAGAAATAGAATTATCGGTAAGTAAATTCTTATTTTCTCTGACGTCCTAGTGGATGCTGGGAACTCCGTAAGGACCATGGGGATTATACCAAAGCTCCCAAACGGGCGGGAGAGTGCGGATGACTCTGCAGCACCGAATGAGAGAACTCCAGGTCCTCCTCAGCCAGGGTATCAAATTTGTAGAATTTTACAAACGTATTTGCTCCTGACCAAGTAACTGCTCGGCAAAGTTGTAAAGCCGAGACCCCTCGGGCAGCTGCCCAAGATGAGCCCACCTTCCTTGTGGAGTGGGCATTTTAAGATTTTTGGCTGTGGCAGGCCTGCCACAGAATGTGCAAGCTGAATTGTACTACAAATCCAACGAGCAATCGTCTGCTTAGAAGCAGGAGCACCCAGTTTGTTGGGTGCATACAGGATAAACAGCGAGTCAGATTTTCTGACTCCAGCCGTCCTGGAAACATATATTTACAGGGCCCTGACCACGTCAAGCAACTTGGAATCCTCCAAGTCCTTAGTAGCCGCAGGTACCACAATAGGTTGCTTCATGTGAAATGCAGAAACCACCTTAGGTAGAAATTGAGGACAAGTCCTCAATTCTGCCCTGTCAGAATGAAATATTAAATAAGGGCTTTTATATGATAAAGCCGCCAATTCTGACACACGCCTGGCTGAAGCCAGGGCTAACAGCATCGTCACCTTCCATGTGAGATATTTTAAGTCCACAGTGGTGAGTGGTTCAAACCAATGTGACTTTAGGAAACTCAACACAACATTGAGATCCCAAGGTGCCACTGGAGGCACAAAAGGAGGCTGTATATGCAGTACCCCTTTTACAAATGTCTGAACTTCAGGCACTGAAGCCAGTTCCTTTTGGAAGAAAATCGACAGGGCCGAAAATTGAACCTTAATGGACCCTAATTTTAGGCCCATAGACAGTCCTGTTTGCAGGAAATGGAGGAAACGACCCAGTTGAAATTCCTCTGTAGGGGCCTTCTTGGCCTCCCACCACGCAACATATTTTCGCCAAATGCGGTGATAATGTTTTGCGGTTACGTCCTTCCTGGCCTTGACCAGGGTAGGGATGACTTCATCTGGAATGCCTTTTTCCTTCAGGATCCGGCGTTCAACCACCAAGCCGTCAAACGCAGCCGCGGTAAGTCTTGGAACAAACAAGGCCCCTGCTGGAGCAGGTCCTTTCTTAGAGGTAGAGGCCACGGTTCGTCCGTGAGCATCTCTTGAAGTTCCGGATACCAAGTTCTTCTTGGCCAATCCGGAGCCACGAGTATCGTTCTTACTCCCCTTTGCCGTATAATTCTCAGTACTTTTGGTATGAGAGGCAGAGGAGGGAACACATACACTGACTGGAACACCCACGGTGTTACCAGAGCGTCCACAGCTATTGCCCGAGGGTCTCTTGACCTGGCGCAATACCTGTCCAGTTTTTTGTTGAGGCGGGACGCCATCATATCCACCTTTGGTTTTTCCCAACGGTTCACAATCATGTGGAAGACTTCTGGATGAAGTCCCCACTCTCCCGGGTGTAGATCGTGTCTGCTGAGGAAGTCTGCTTCCCAGTTGTCCACTCCCGGAATGAACACTGCTGACAGTGCTATCACATGATCTTCCGCCCAGCGAAGAATCCTTGCAGCTTCTGCCATTGCCCCCCTGCTTCCCGTGCCGCCCTGTCTGTTTACGTGGGCGACTGACGTGATGTTGTCCGATTGGATCAATACCGCCTGACCCTGAAGCAGGGGTTTCGCTTGACTTAGGGCATTGTAAATGGCCCTTAGTTCCAGAATGTTTATATGAAGAGATGTCTCCAGGCTTGACCATAAGCCCTGGAAATTCCTTCCCTGTGTGACTGCTCCCCAGCCTCGCAGGCTGGCATCCGTGGCCACCAGGACCCAGTCCCGAATGCCGAATCTGCGGCCCTCTAAAAGATGAGCACTCTGCAACCACCACAGGAGGGATACCCTTGTCCCCGGTGACAGGGTTATCCGTTGAAGCATCTGAAGATGCGACCCGGACCATTTGTCCAGTAGGTTCCACTGGAAAGTCTTGCGTGGAATCTGCCGAATGGGATTGCTTCGTAGGAAGCCACCATTTTTACCCAGAACCCTTGTGCATTGATGCACTGAGACTTGGTTCGGTTTTAGGAGGTTCCTGACTAGCTCGGATAACTCCCTGGCTTTCTCCTCCGGGAGAAACACCTTCTTTCTGGACTGTGTCCAGGATCATCCCTAGGAACAGAAGACAAGTCGTCGGAACCAGCTGCGATTTTGGAATATTGAGAATCCAATCGTGCTGCCGCAACACTACCTGAGATAGTGCTACACCGACTTCCAAGTGTTCCCTGGATCTTACCCTTATCAGGGAATCGTCCAAGTAAGGGATAACTAAAATTTCCTTCCTTCGAAGGGATATCATTTCGGCCATCACCTTGGTAAAGACCCGGGGTGCCGTGGACCATCCCTACGGCAGCGTCCGAACTGATAGTGACAGTTCTGTACCATAACCTGAAATACCCTTGGTGAGAAGGGTAAATTTTGACATGAAGGTAAGCATCCTTGATGTCCCGAGACATCATGTAGTCCCCTTCTTCCAGGTTTGCAATCACTGCTCTGAGTGACTCAATTTTGAATTTGAACCTCTGTATGCAAGTGTTCAAAGATTTTAGATTTTAGATTTTAAAATCGGTCTCACCGAGCCGTCTGGCTTCGGTACCACAATAGTGTGGAATAATACCCCGTTCCCTGTTGCAGGAGGGGTATCTTGATTATCACCTGCTGGGAATACAGCTTGTGAATGGTTTCCAAAACTGCCTCCCTGTCAGCGGGAGACGTCGGTAAAACAGACCTTTGGAAATGGCGAGGGGGATACGTCTCGAATTCCAATTTGTACCCCTGAAATATTACCTGAAGGATCCAGGGGTCTACTTGCGAGTGAGCCCACTGCGCACTGAAATTCATTGAGAACGGGACCCCACCGTGCCTGAACTTGTAAAGCCCTAGCGTCATACTGAGGGCTTGGCAGAGGCGGAAAAGAGTTTCTGTTCCTTGGAACTGGCTGATCTCTGCAGCCATTTTCCTCTCCCTCTGTCACGAGCAGAAAAGAGGAACCCTTTTGTCCGCTTGCCAACCAGGACTGCGCCTGATAATACGGCGTCTTATTTTGAGAGGCGACCTGGGGTACATCCCCTTTTTTGTTAAGGCAATACTTCCAAATGCCGTTTGGAATCCGCATCACCTGACCACTTTACTGGTATAATTGGACAACGCACTTATACTTGATGCCAGTCGGCAAATATTCCGCTGTGCATCATGCATATATAGAAATGCATCTTTTAATTGCTCTATAGGCAATAATATACTGTCCTTATCTAGGATATCAAATTTCCAGTCAGGGAATCCGACCACGCCAACCCAGCACTGCACATCCAGGCTGAGGCGATTGCTGGTCGCAGTATAACACCAGTATGTGTGTAAATACATTTTAGGATACCCTCCTGCTTTCTATCAGCAGGATCCCTAAGGGCGGCCATCTCCAGAGAGGGTAGAGCCCTTGTTCTTACAAGCGTGTGAGCGCCTTATCCCCCCTAGGGGGTGTTTCCCAACGCACCCTAACCTCTGGCGGGAAAAGGTATACTGCCAATAACTTTTTAGAAATTATCAATTGTTATCGGGGGGAAACCCACGCCTCATCACACACCTCGTTTTATTTCTCAGATTCAGGAAAACTACAGGAAGTTTTTCCTCACCAAACATAATACCCCTTTTTTTGGTGGTATTTATATTATCAGAAGAGTGTAAACTTTTTCCATTGCCTCAATCATGCAATGTGTGGCCCTATTGGAAATCACGGTTGTCTCTTCACCGTCGACACAGGAGTCAGTATCCGTGTCGGCGTCTGTATCTGAGGTAACGGGCGCTTTAGAGCCCCTGTATGAGACGTCTGGACATGCACAAGCTGAGTAGCCGGCTGTCTCATGTCAACCACTGTCTTTTATACAAAGCTGACACTGTCACGCAATTTCAACAGTACATCCACTCAGGTGTCGACCCCCCAGGGGGTGACAACACTATTACAGACACTCTACTCCGTCTCCTCATCATTTTTCTCCTCATACATGTCGACACAAACGTACCGACACACAGCACACACACAGGGAATGCTCTGATAGAGGACAGGACCCCACTAGCCCTTTGGGGAGACAGAGGGAGAGTTTGCCAGCACACACCAGAGCGCTATATATATACAGGGATAACCTTATATAAGTGTTTTTCCCTTTATAGCTGCTGTATTGTTTATACTGCGCCTAATTTGTGCCCCCCTCTCTTTTTTAACCCCTTTCTGTAGTGTAGTGACTGCAGGGGAGAGCCAGGGAGCTTCCCTCCAACTGAGCTGTGAGGGAAAATGGTGCCAGTGTGCTGAGGAGATAGGCTCCGCCCCTTTCTCGGCGTCCTTATCATCCGTTTTCTTGTATGTTTTGGCAGGGGTTAAATGCATCCATATAGCCCAGGAGTTATATGTGATGCATTTATTTTAGCCATAAAAGGTTTTCTATCGATTTATTGCGTCTCAGGGCGCTGCCCCCCCAGCGCCCTGCACCCTCAGTGACCGGAGTGTGAAGTGTGCTGAGAGCAATGGCGCACAGCTGCGGTGCTGTGCGCCTACCTTTATCTGAAGACAGGAAAGTCTTCTGCCGCCGATTTTTCCGGACCTCTTCGCTCTTCTGGCTCTGTAAGGGGGCCGGCGGCGCGGCTCCGGTGACCCATCCAGGCTGAACCTGTGATCGTCCCTCTGGAGCTAATGTCCAGTAGCCTAAGAAGCCCAATCCACTCTGCACGCAGGTGAGTTCGCTTCTTCTCCCCTTAGTCCCTCGATGCAGTGAGCCTGTTGCCAGCAGGTCTCACTGAAAATAATAAACCTAAACTAAAACTTTCACAAAGAGCTCAGGAGAGCCCCTAGTGTGCACCCTTCTCGTCGGGCACAGAAAATCTAACTGAGGCTTGGAGGAGGGTCATAGGGGGAGGAGCCAGTGCACACCAGGTGATCCTAAAGCTTTCTTTAGATGTGCCCTGTCTCCTGCGGAGCCGCTATTCCCCATGGTCCTTACGGAGTTCCCAGCATCCACTAGGACGTCAGAGAAAGTATGTATTAAACAGTGCGTGGTGACGCGGGTGCCGTACGTGATGACGTATGTCACACGTGACGTCTAGTATTGTAAGTATTGGTTGCTTGTGGGCATCACATGACGAGATCATGTGGATGCGTTCCAAGCAAGTTGTGGTTGCTTCCGCTCCCGCCAGCGTGCGGTCCAGATGGACTGGCGGGTGAAGCGGGAACGAGTAAGTAATTGCCCAATGTTTGAATACACGGGATGGATGAGATGCTTTGGCCGTGTGGGGACATGAATAGATCTGAATAGGTAACATTATTAAAATGTGTATGTATATGTATGTCCATGTCATTTATGTTCTATGTCGGTTTTTATTAGAGTACAATTAAGGTGATGGCTATATATAGATAGGTTATGTGGGTGTCAGTTAAACCTTGAAAAAGGTCCAGATAGGACCGAAACGTCGGTGGTGTGATGTTGTATATGATGCTTCAATAAAACCCCTGCTGGCTCTAATAACAGTCTGGTGAGTGCACTCCATACAGGATTTATATTTATTCATGGGAAAAATAAGAATTTACTTACCGATAATTCTATTTCTCGTAGTCCGTAGTGGATGCTGGGAACTCCGTAAGGACCATGGGGAATAGCGGCTCCGCAGGAGACTGGGCACAAAAGTAAAGCTTTAGGACTACCTGGTGTGCACTGGCCCCTCCCCCTATGACCCTCCTCCAAGCCTCAGTAAGGATACTGTGCCCGGACGAGCGTACACAATAAGGAAGGATTTTGAATCCCGGGTAAGACTCATACCAGCCACACCAATCACACCGTACAACCTGTGATCTGAACCCAGTTAACAGCATGATAACAGAGGAGCCTCTGAAAAGATGGCTCACAACAATAATAACCCGATTTTTGTAACAATAACTATGTACAAGTATTGCAGACAATCCGCACTTGGGATGGGCGCCCAGCATCCACTACGGACTACGAGAAATAGAATTATCGGTAAGTAAATTCTTATTTTCTCTGACGTCCTAGTGGATGCTGGGAACTCCGTAAGGACCATGGGGATTATACCAAAGCTCCCAAACGGGCGGGAGAGTGCGGATGACTCTGCAGCACCGAATGAGAGAACTCCAGGTCCTCCTCAGCCAGGGTATCAAATTTGTAGAATTTAGCAAACGTGTTTGCCCCTGACCAAGTAGCTGCTCGGCAAAGTTGTAAAGCCGAGACCCCTCGGGCAGCCGCCCAAGATGAGCCCACCATCCTTGTGGAATGGGCTTTTACAGATTTTGGCTGTGGCAGGCCTGCCACAGAATGTGCAAGCTGAATTGTACTACAAATCCAACGAGCAATAGTCTGCTTAGAAGCAGGAGCACCCAGCTTGTTGGGTGCATACAGGATAAACAGCGAGTCAGATTTTCTGACTCCAGCCGTCCTGGAAACATATTTTCCGGGCCCTGACAACGTCCAGCAACTTGGAGTCCTCCAAGTCCCTAGTAGCCGCAGGCACTACAATAGGCTGGTTCAGGTGAAACGCTGACACCACCTTAGGAAGAAACTGAGGACGAGTCCTCAATTCCGCCCTGTCCGAATGGAAAATCAGATAAGGGCTTTTACAGGATAAAGCCGTCAATTCTGACACGCGCCTGGCCGAAGCCAGGGCCAACAGCATGACCACTTTCCATGTGAGATGTTTTAAATCCACAGATTTAAGTGGTTCAAACCAATGTGATTTGAGGAACCCCAAAACTACATTGAGATCCCAAGGTGCCACTGGAGGCACAAAAGGAGGCTGTATATGCAGCACTCCCTTGACAAATGTCTGGACTTCAGTAACTGAAGCCAGATCTTTCTGGAAGAAAATCGACAGGGTCGAAATTTGAACCTTAATGGACCCCAATTTGAGGCCCATAGACACTCCTGTTTGCAGGAAATGCAGGAATCGACCCAGTTGAAATTCCTCCGTTTGGGTCTTCCTGGCCTCGCACAACGCAACATATTTTCGCCAAATGCGGTGATAATGTTTTGCGGTCACATCCCTCCTGGCTTTGATCAGGGTAGGGATGACTTCCTCCGGAATGCCTTTTTTCTTTAGGATCCGGCGTTCAACCGCCATGCCGTCAAACGCAGCCGCGGTAAGTCTTGAAACAGACAGGGTCCTTGCTGGAGCAGGTCCCTTCTTAGAGGCAGAGGCCACGGGTCCTCTGTGAGCATCTCTTGAAGTTCCGGGTACCAAGTCCTTCTTGGCCCAACCCGGAGCCACGAGTATAGTTCTTACTCCTCTCCGTCTTATAATTCTCAGTACCTTGGGTATGAGAGGCAGAGGAGGGAACACATACACCGACTGGTACACCCACGGTGTTACCAGAGCGTCCACAGCTATTGCCTGAGGGTCCCTTGACCTGGCGCAATACCTGTCCAGTTTTTTGTTGAGGCGGGACGCCATCATGTCCACCATTGGTTTTTCCCAACGGTTCACAATCATGTGGAAGACTTCTGGATGAAGTCCCCACTCTCCCGGGTGGAGGCCGTGTCCACTCCCGGAATGAACACTGCTGACAGTGCTATTACATGATTTTCCGCCCAGAGAAGAATCCTTGCAGCTTCTGCCATTGCCCTCCTGCTTCTTGTGCCGCCCTGTCTGTTTACGTGGGCGACTGCCGTGATGTTGTCCGACTGGAACAGCACCGGCTGACCTTGATGCAGAGGTCTTGCTTGGCTTAGAGCATTGTAAATGGCCCTTAACTCCAGAATATTTATGTGAAGTGATGTCTCCAGGCTTGACCTCAAGCCCTGGAATTTTCTTCCCTGTGTGACTGCTCCCCAGCCTCGCAGGCTGGCATCTGTGGTCACCAGGACCCAGTCCTGAATGCCGAATCTGCGGCCCTCTAGAAGATGAGCACTCTGCAACCACCACAGGAGAGACACCCTTGTCCTTGGGGACAGGGTTATCCGCTGATGCATCTGAAGATGCGATCCGGACCATTTGTCCCGCAGATCCCACTGGAATGTTCTTGCGTGGAATCTGCCAAATGGGATTGCTTCGTAGGAAGCCACCATTTTTCCCAGGACCCTTGTGCATTGATGCACTGAGACTTGGCCTGGTGTTAGGAGGTTTCTGACTAGCTCGGATAACTCCCCGGCTTTCTCTTTCTGGACTGTGTCCAGGATCATCCCTAGGAATAGAAGACGTGTCGTCGGGATCAGCTGCGATTTTGGGATATTGAGAATCCAACCGTGCTGCCGCAGCACTACTTGCGATAGTGCTAACCCGACTACCAACTGTTCCCTGGATCTCGCCCTTATCAGGAGATCGTCCAAGTAAGGGATAATTAAAAACTCCTTTCCTTCGGAGGAGTATCAACATTTCGGCCATTACATTAGTAAAGACCCGGGGTGCCGTGGACAATCCAAACGGCAGCGTCTGAAACTGATAGTGGCAGTTCTGTACCACAAATCTGAGGTACCCTTGATGAGAAGGGTAAATTGGGACATGGAGGTAAGCATCCTTGATGTCCAGAGACACCATATAATCCCCTTCTTCCAGGTTCGCGATCACTGCTCTGAGTGACTCCATCTTGAATTTGAACCTCTGTATGTAAGTGTTCAAAGATTTTAGATTTACAATAGGTCTCACCGAGCCGTCCGGCTTCGGTATCACCAACAGCGTGGAATAAATAAGAATTTACTTACCGATAATTCTATTTCTCGTAGTCCGTAGTGGATGCTGGGGACTCCGTCAGGACCATGGGGATTAGCGGCTCCGCAGGAGACAGGGCACAAAAGTAAAAGCTTTAGGATCAGGTGGTGTGCACTGGCTCCTCCCCCTATGACCCTCCTCCAAGCCTCAGTTAGGATACTGTGCCCGGACGAGCGTACACAATAAGGAAGGATTTTGAATCCCGGGTAAGACTCATACCAGCCACACCAATCACACTGTACAACCTGTGATCTGAACCCAGTTAACAGCATGATAACAGCGGAGCCTCTGAAAAGATGGCTCACAACAATAATAACCCGATTTTTGTAACAATAACTATGTACAAGTATTGCAGACAATCCGCACTTGGGATGGGCGCCCAGCATCCACTACGGACTACGAGAAATAGAATTATCGGTAAGTAAATTCTTATTTTCTCTGACGTCCTAAGTGGATGCTGGGGACTCCGTCAGGACCATGGGGATTATACCAAAGCTCCCAAACGGGCGGGAGAGTGCGGATGACTCTGCAGCACCGAATGAGAGAACTCCAGGTCCTCCTCAGTCAGGGTGTGCCCCTGACCAAGTAGCTGCTCGGCAAAGTTGTAAAGCCGAGACCCCTTGGGCAGCCACCCAAGATGAGCCCACCTTCCTTGTGGAATGGGCATTTACATATTTTGGCTGTGGCAGGCCTGCCACAGCATGTGCAAGCTGAATTGTACTACACATCCAACTAGCAATCGTCTGCTTAGAAGCAAGAGCACCCAGTTTATTGGGTGCATACAGGATAACAGCAAGTCAGTTTTCCTGACTCCAGCCGTCCTGGAAACCTATATTTTCAGGGCCCTGACAACATCTAGCAACTTGGAGTCCTCCAAGTCCCTAGTAGCCGCAGGTACCACAATAAGCTGGTTCAGGTGAAACACTGACACCACCTTAGGGAGAAACTGGGGACGAGTCCGCAGCTCTGCCCTGTCCGAATGGACAATCAGATATGGGCTTTTGTGAGACAAAGCCGCCAATTCTGACACTCGCCTGGCCGAGGCCAGGGCCAACAGCATGGTCACTTTCCATGTGAGATATTTCAAATCCACAGATTTGAGCGGTTTAAACCAATGTGATTTGAGGAATCCCAGAACTACGTTGAGATCCCACAGTGCCACTGGAGGCACAAAAGGGGGTTGTATATGCAGTACTCCCTTGACAAACTTCTGGACTTCAGGAACTGAAGCCAATTCTTTCTGGAAGAAAATCGACAGGGCCGAAATTTGAACCTTAATGGACCCCAATTTGAAGCCCATAGACACTCCTGTTTGCAGGAAATGCAGGAATCGACCGAGTTGAAATTTCTTCGTGGGGCCTTCCTGGCCTCACACCATGCAACATATTTTCGCCACATGTGGTGATAATGTTGTGCGGTCACCTCCTTCCTGGCTTTGACCAGGGTAGGAATGACCTCTTCCGGAATGCCTTTTTCCCTTAGGATCCGGCGTTCAACCGCCATGCCGTCAAACGCAGCCGCGGTAAGTCTTGGAACAGACATGGTACTTGCTGAAGCAAGTCCCTTCTTAGCGGCAGAGGCCATGAGTCCTCTGTGAGCATCTCTTGAAGTTCCAGGTACCAAGTCCTTCTTGGCCAATCCGGAGCCACGAGTATAGTTCTTACTCCTCTACGTCTTATAATTCTCAGTACCTTGGGTATGAGAAGCAGAGGAGGGAACACGTACACTGACTGGTACACCCACGGTGTTACCAGAGCGTCCACAGCTATTGCCTGAGGGTCTCTTGACCTGGCGCAATACCTGTCCAGTTTTTTGTTCAGGCGGGATGCCATCATGTCCACCTTTGGTCTTTCCCAATGGTTCACAATCATGTGGAAGACTTCCCGATGAAATCCCCACTCTTCCGGGCGTCGGAATGAACACTGCTGACAGTGCTATCACCTGATTTTCCGCTCAGCGAAGAATCCTTGCAGTTTCTGCTATTGCCCTTCTGCTTCTTGTGCCGCCCTGTCTGTTTACGTGGGCGACTGCCGTGATGTTGTCCCACTGGATCAATACCGGCTGACCTTGAAGCAGAGGTCTTGCTAAGCTTAGAGCATTGTAACTTGCCCTTAGCTCCAGTATATTTATGTGGAGAGAATTCTCCAGACTTGATCACACTCCCTGGAAATTTTTTCCCTGTGTGACTGCTCCCCAGCCTCTCAGGCTGGCATCCCTGGTCACCAGGACCCTTCCTGAATGCCGAATCTGCGGCCCATTAGTAGATGAGTACTTTGCAGCCACCGCAGAAGAAACACCCTTGTCCTTGGAGACAGGGTTATCCGCTGATGCATCTGAAGATGCGATCCGGACCATTTTTCCAGCAGATCCCACTGAAAAGTTCTTGCGTGAAAACTGCCGAATGGAATCGCTTCGTAAGAAGCCACCATTTTTCCCAGGACCCTTGTGCAATGATGCACTGACACTTTTCCTGGTTTTAGGAGGTTCCTGACTAGCTCGGATAACTCCCTGGTTTTCTTCTCCGGGAGAAACACCCTTTTCTGGACTGTGTCCAGAATCATCCCTAGGAACAGCCGATGTGTCGTCGGAAACAACTGCGGTTTTGGAATATTTAGAATCCACCCGTGCTGTCGTAGAACTACTTGAGATAGTGCTACTCCGACCTCCAACTGTTCTCTGGACCTTGCTCTTATCAGGAGGTCGTCCATTTTCTTTGAAGAAGAATCATCATTTCGGCCATTACCTTGGTAAAGACCCGGGGTGCCGTGGACAATCCAAACGGCAGCGTCTGAAACTGATAGTGACAGTTCTGTACCACGAACCTGAGGTACCCTTGGTGAGAAGGACAAATTGGGACATGGAGGTAAGTATCCCTGATGTCCCGGGACACCCTATAGTCCCCTTCTTCCTGGTTCGCTATCACTGCTCTGAGTGACTCCATCTTGATTTGAACCTTTGTAAGTGTTCAAATATTTCAGATTTAGAATAGGTCTCACCGAGCCTTCTGGCTTCAGTACCACAACATAGTGTGGAATAATACCCCTTTCCTTGTTGTAGGAGGGGTACTTTGATTATCACCTGCTGGGAATACAGCTTGTGAATTGTTTCCAATACTGCCTCCCTGTCGGAGGGAGACGTTGGTAAAGCAGACTTCAGGAACCTGCGAGGGGGAAACGTCTCGACTTTCCAATCTGTACCCCTGGGATCCTACTTGTAGGATCCAGGGGTCCTGTACGGCCCCAGCGTCATGCTGAGAAACTTGGCAGAAGCGGTGGAGGCTTCTGTTCCTGGGAATGGGCTGCCTGCTGCAGTCTTCTTCCCTTTCCTCTATCCCTGGGCAGATATGACTCTTATGGGGACGAAAGGACTGAGGCTGAAAAGACGGTGTCTTTTTCTGCAGAGATGTGACTTAGGGTAAAAACGGTGGATTTTCCAGCAGTTGCCGTGGCCACCAGGTCCGATGGACCGACCCCAAATAACTCCTCCCCTTTATACGGCAATACTTCTTTGTGCCGTTTGGAATCTGCATCACCTGACCACTGTCGTGTCCATAAACATCTTCTGGCAGATATGGACATCGCACTTACTCTTGATGCCAGAGTGCAAATATCCCTCTGTGCATCTCGTATATATAGAAATGCATCCTTTAAATGCTCTATAGTCAATAAAATACTGTCCCTGTCAAGGGTATCAATATTTTTAGTCAGGGAATCCGACCAAGCCACCCCAGCTCTGCACATCCAGGCTGAGGCGATCGCTGGTCGCAGTATAACACCAGTATGTGTGTATATACTTCTTAGGATATTTTCCAGCCTCCTATCAGTTGGCTCCTTGAGGACGGCCCTATCTGGAGACGGTACCGCCACTTGTTTTGATAAGCGTGTGAGCGCCTTATCCACCGTAAGGGGTGTTTCCCAACGCGCCCTAACTTCTGGCGGGAAAGGGTATACCGCCAATAATTTTCTATCGGGGGAAACCCACGCATCATCACACACTTCATTTAATTTATCTGATTCAGGAAAAACTACAGGTAGTTTTTTCACACCCCACATAATACCCTTTTTTGTGGTACTTGTAGTATCAGAAATATGTAACACCTCCTTCATTGCCCTTAACAAGTGGCCCTAAAGGAAAATACGTTTGTTTCTTCACCGTCGACACTGAAATCAGTGTCCGTGTCTGTGTCTGTGTCGACCGACTGAGGTAAATGGGCGTTTTAAAGCCCCTGACGGTGTTTGAGACGCCTGGACAGGTACTATTTTGTTTGCCGGCCGTCTCTGTTGACATTATCACGTAATTCCTTGAATAAGCCATCCATTCCGGTGTCGACTCCCTAGAGAGTGACATCACCATTACAGGCAATTGCTCCGCCTCCTCACCAACATCGTCCTCATACATGTCGACACACACGTACCGACACACAGCACACACACAGGGAATGCTCTGATAGAGGACAGGACCCCACTAGCCCTTTGGGGAGACAGAGGGAGAGTTTGCCAGCACACACCAAAAACGCTATAATTATACAGGAACAACCTTTATATAAGTGTTTTTCCCTTATAGCATTTTAATATATATAGTCATATCGCCAAATAAGTGCCCCCCCTCTCTGTTTTAACCCTGTTTCTGTAGTGCAGTGCAGGGGAGAGCCTGGGAGCCTTCCCACCAGCATTTCTGTGAGGGAAAATGGCGCTGTGTGCTGAGGAGAATAGGCCCCGCCCCCTTTTCGGCGGGCTTCTTCTCCCGTTTTTCTGAGACCTGGCAGGGGTTAAATACATCCATATAGCCCCCAGGGGCTATATGTGATGTATTTTTAGCCAGAATAAGGTACTATCATTGCTGCCCAGGGCGCCCCCCCCAGCGCCCTGCACCCTCAGTGACCGCTGCTATGAAGTGTGCTGACAACAATGGCGCACAGCTGCAGTGCTGTGCGCTACCTTATGAAGACTGAAAAGTCTTCTGCCGCCGGTTTCTGGACCTCTTCACTTTTCGGCATCTGCAAGGGGGTCGGCGGCGCGGCTCCGGGACGAACCCCAGGGTGAGACCTGTGTTCCGACTCCCTCTGGAGCTAATGGTGTCCAGTAGCCTAAGTAGCCAATCCATCCTGCACGCAGGTGAGTTCACTTCTCTCCCCTAAGTCCCTCGATGCAGTGAGCCTGTTGCCAGCAGGACTCACTGAAAATAAAAAACCTAACAAAACTTTTACTCTAAGCAGCTCTTTAGGAGAGCCACCTAGATTGCACCCTTCTCGGCCGGGCACAAAAATCTAACTGAGGCTTGGAGGAGGGTCATAGGGGGAGGAGCCAGTGCACACCACCTGATCCTAAAGCTTTTACTTTTGTGCCCTGTCTCCTGCGGAGCCGCTAATCCCCATGGTCCTGACGGAGTCCCCAGCATCCACTTAGGACGTCAGAGAAATACCCCTTTCCCTGTTGCAGGAGGGGTACCTTGATTATCACCTGCTGAGAATACAGCTTGTGAATGGCTTCCAATACCGCCTCCCTGTCGGAGGGAGACGTCGGTAAAGCAGACTTTAGGAAACGGCGAGGGGGAGACGTCTCGAATTCCAATTTGTACCCCTGAGATACCACCTGAAGGATCCCGGGGTCACTTGTGAGTGAGCCCACTGCGCTCTGAAATTCTTGAGACGGGCCCCCACCGTGCCTGAGTCCGCTTGTAAAGCCCCAGCGTCATGCTGAGGACTTGGCAGAAGCGGGAGAGGGCTTCTGTTCCTGGGAACTGGCTGTCTGCTGCAGCCTTTTTCCTCTTCCTCTGCCACGGGGCAGAAATGAGGAACCTTTTGCCCGCTTGCCCTTATGGGGCCGAAAGGACTGCGCCTGATAATACGGCGTCTTCTTATGTTGAGAGGCTACCTGGGGTAAAAATGTGGATTTCCCAGCCGTTGCCATGGCCACCAGGTCTGATAGACCTACCCCAAATAACTCCTCCCCTTTATAAGGCAATACTTCCATATGCCTTTTGGAATCCGCATCACCTGACCACTGCCTCGTCCATAACTCTCTTCTGGCAGAAATGGACAGCGCACTTACTCTTGATGCCAGTCGGCAAATATCCCTCTGTGCATCACGCATATATAAAAATGCATCTTTTAAATGTAATATAGTCAGTAATATACTGTCCCTATCCAGGGTATCAATATTTTCAGTCAGGGAATCCGACCAAGCCACCCCAGCACTGCACATCCAGGCTGAGGCGATTGCTGGTCGCAGTATAACACCAGTATCTGTGTATATACATTTTAGGATATTCTCCTGCTTTCTGTCAGCAGGTTCCTTAAGGGCGGCCGTATCAGGAGACGGTAGTGCCACCTGTTTTGACAAGCGTGTGAGCGCTTTATCCACCCTAGGGGGTGTTTCCCAACGTGCCCTAACCTCTGGCGGGAAAGGGTATGATGCCAATAACTTTTCAGGAATTATCAGTTTTTTATCGGGGGAAACCCACGCTTCATCACACACTTCATTTAATTCATCAGATTCAGGACAAACTACGGGTAGTTTTTTCTCACCAAACATAATACCCTTTTTAGTGGTACTTGTAATATCAGAAATGTGTAAAACATCTTTCATTGCCTCAATCATGTAATGTGTGGCCCACTGGTCACATTCGTCTCTTCACCGTCGACACTGGAGTCAGTATCCGTGTCGGTATCTGTATCTGCCATCTGAGGTAACGGGCGCTTTAGAGCCCCTGATGGCCTTTGAGACGCCCCGATAGGCCCAAGCTGAGTAGCCGGCTGTCTCATGTCATCAACTGTCTTTTGTAAAGAGCTGACACTGTCTAATTCCTTCCATAAGCTCATCCACTCAGGTGTCGACCCCCTAGGGGGTGACATCACCATTACAGGCAATTGCTCCGCCTCCACATCAGTTTCCTCCTCATACATGTCGACACAAACGTACCGACACACAGCACACACACAGGGAATGCTCTGATAGAGGACAGGACCCCACTAGCCCTTTGGGGAGACAGAGGGAGAGTATGCCAGCACACACCAGAGCGCTATATATATATACAGGAATACCACTATAAAATGTGCTTTTCCCTTATAGCTGCTGTTATTATTAGAAACTGCGCCAAATTAGTGCCCCCCTCTCTTTTTTACCCTTTTCTGTAGTGCAGGACTGCAGGGGAGAGTCAGGGAGACGTCCTTCCAGCGGAGCTGTGATGGAAAATGGCGCCCGTGTGCTGAGGAGATAGGCTCCGCCCCCTTCTCGGCTGCCTTTTCTCCCGCTTTTTGGTGAGTTCTGGCAGGGGTTAAAATACATCCATATAGCCCTGGGGGTTATATGTGGTGTATTTTTGCCAGCCAAGGTGTTTACATTGCTGCTCAGGGCGCCCCCCCCTAGCGCCCTGCACCCTCAGTGACCGAAGTGTGCCTGAGTAACAATGGCGCACAGCTGCAGTGCTGTGCGCTACCTTGTTGAAGACTGATGTCTTCTGCCGCCGATTTTTCCGGACCTCTTCTTGCTTCTGGCTCTGTAAGGGGGCCGGCGGCGCGGCTCTGGGACCGAGCTCCGAGGCTGGGCCTGTGTTCGGTCCCTCTGGAGCTAATGGTGTCCAGTAGCCTAAGAAGCCCAAGCTGGCTGCAAGCAGGCAGGTTCGCTTCTTCTCCCCTTAGTCCCTCGATGCAGTGAGCCTGTTGCCAGCAGGTCTCACTGAAAATAAAAAACCTAAAACTAAACTTTCACTAAGAAGCTCAGGAGAGCCCCTAGTGTGCACCCTTCTCGGCCGGGCACAAAAATCTAACTGAGGCTTGGAGGAGGGTCATAGGGGGAGGGGCCAGTGCACACCAGGTAGTCCTAAAGCTTTACTTTTGTGCCCAGTCTCCTGCGGAGCCGCTATTCCCCATGGTCCTTACGGAGTTCCCAGCATCCACTAGGACGTCAGAGAAAGGAATATGCCCTGACCTAATGGAATTTGAGTGACACCCCAGCAACCTCATGTTTCACTGTGAGTGCAGACAACCTTGGTTTTGTTTTATATATATACATATATATATATATATATATATATATATACATACATACATACTAGGGTCTCAATCTCTGCTGATAAGGTACCTGTCCACGCTGCTACAGCGCTATAAACCCATGCCGACACAATCGCCGGTCTGAGTAGTGTACCAGAATGTGCACGCTATCTGCAGGAACCCTGAGGATAGCTGTTAAGTCAGGGCTACCTTTTGGGCAAACGTGACACCCTAGGGGAAGATTCCCATCGTATCCTGGCCCTAGTAGGGAAAGGATACTCCCTGAGAATTCTTTGTGGGAAACTGCAGTCTCTTGTCTGGAGATTCCCGCTCTTTTTCCTCATGAGAGGAGGGAAATTTACTTCAGCTTTCTTCTCCTTAAACATGTGTACCCTTGTGTCAGGGACAGATGAGTCATCAGTGATATGCAAATCATCTTTTATTACAATAATCATATATTGAATACTTTCCTGCCATTTTGGCTGTAACTTTGCATTATCGTAGTCGACACTGGAGTCAGACTCCATGTCGATATCAGTGTCTATTATTTTGAATAGTGAGCATTGAGAGACTCTGAAGGTCTCTGCGATATAGGGACAGACATGGGTAAATTCCCTGTCTGTTCTCCAATCTTTTGTGCAATAAATTCACCTTAGCACTTAATTACACATATCCAAACAGGTGTCGGCGTTGTTGACGGAGACACCCCTCACACACACATTTGCTCCATCTCCTCCTTAGGGGAGCCTTTTACCTCAGACATGTCGACACACACGTACCGACACACCACACACTCAGGGAATGCTCATCTGAAGACAATTCCCCCACAAGGCCCTTTGGAGAGACAGAGAGAGAGTATGCCAGCACACACCCCAGCGCTATTAACCCAGGAATAACACAGTAACTTAATGTTAACCCAGTAGCTGCTGTTTATATTGATTTTTGCGCCTAATTATGTGCCCCCCTCTCTTTTTACCCGCTTCCTCTCAGCGGTGCTGTGGAGAAAAAACATGGCGCTGGTGAGTGCTGAGGAAGAAGCCCCGCCCCCTCAGCGGCGGGCTTCTTTCCCGCTTCAATGTACAATTTTTGGCGGGGGCTCATACATATATACAGTGCCCAACTGTATATATGTGTACTTTTTGCCAAAGAGGTCCCAATTGCTGCCCAGGGCCCCCCCTCCCCCCTGTGCCCTGCACCCTTACAGTGACCGGAGTATGTGAGGTGTGTGTGGGAGCAATGGCGCACAGCTGCAGTGCTGTGCGCTACCTCAGTGAAGACTGGAGTCTTCTGCCGCCGATTTCGAAGTCTTCTTGCTTCTTATGCTCACCCGGCTTCTGTCTTCCGGCTCTGCGAGGGGGACGGCGGCGCGGCTCTGGGATCGGACGACGAGGGTGAGATCCTGTGTACGATCCCTCTGGAGCTAATGGTGCCCAGTAGTCTAAGAAGCAGGACCTATCTTCACAGAGTAGGGCTGCTTCTCTCCCCTCTGTCCCACGATGCAGGGAGTCTGTTGCCAGCAGAGCTCCCTGAAAATAAAAAACCTAACAAAATACTTTCTTACAGCAAGCTCAGGAGAGCTCACTGAACAGCACCCAGCTCGTCCGGGCACAGATTCAAACTGAGGTCTGGAGGAGGGACATAGAGGGAGGAGCCAGAGCACACCAGAATCTAAATTCTTTCTTGAGGTGCCCGTGTCTCCTGCGGAGCCCGTCTATTCCCCATGGTCCTTACGGAGTCCCCAGCATCCACTAGGACGTTAGAGAAATACTGATATTGTTCAAGATTGATATTTTCCCAAAAAAATGTCACACAGCCGCCTCTGTCATTCAGAACAAAGCGCAGCACAGACTCAGTGGCAGTGCCCCTGAAGAAAATCACTGAGGTGATTGAAACAGCTGCTCCATCCTCCATGTACCTAACTTATGTCTGTAATGTGCTTGCAAATCTATCTTTTCTCACCTCACCAGTGACTGCCCCACACAGAACAGCAGCAGAGTACACTGACAGTCACAGGCACTCACATTCTGCAGTGCATCTGTGGGTGGGGCTGCTGCTGCTCTCTGAGATTCTCTGAGAGGCTGAGAGAACCTATCAGAAGACATCAATAAGTTTCTGGTGTCTACTGATAGGCTCTTTCAGGTGCAACTTGTTCAGGCACTGCCTTGCTGCTGGAACAGCATCCAATCAGCTGGGATTCTGGGGAACAATATATAAATCCTTACATCCAAATCCACTGACATGATGTAACTTACGAATAGTATTAGCTAAAATAGTGCAGCACATCGGCAGTTCTTGATATCATTTCTTTATTTTCATAAAAAATATATAGTAATGTTCATCCCTAATGCTGAGTACAAACTATAGCTGACGTAAGATGCAATTTTAAGTTACAATTTTTCCTTGTGAAGAAAACCACTAGGCCAAATGTTTCTTATTAAGAAATTAAGCAAAAATTAATAAATTAAGTAAATTGTGCTGCCATCCTCAGATCAATAATGTGATGGACGAGGTTGTGCTTCTGTATGTCCACATATTTTATGACTGGCAGCCACCAGTACTGGTTTTGCCTTTCACATAGAGTAGACCATAAATAATTTTATTTGGTCCTGGACCACCAATCCGTTGCATCCCTGCAAGTGCTGCAGGCAGAGGCGTATCTAGCACGGGGCGAGCAGGGCACGTGCCCTGCGCGCCATGGCAGCCCCAACAGAGGGGGGCGCCACCGGCACCTGCACGGCCCGCTCGCCCCATGCGACAGGGATTCCGCCGGCGCTACCGGCGGCGCTCTCCCTGTCTCCCCGGCTGCTGTGCCTGTCACACTGGACAGGCAGCGG